>NC_137189.1:32939316-32951816 GCF_960531495.2 Zeus faber | reverse complement strand
GGACCAAGGACGACATCGACCCGCACGGGGCCCTGAGGCTCCCCATGGAGGAGCTGAGGAGGAACACCATGACCGAATACAATGTGACGGTCCACAGCAACACCGGGAGGCTCCTGTTCAAGTGGAGCGGTGTCCTGTGTGTGATAGGTAGGTGGTGGAGAGAGGACGAAAAGATGTATATAGATGGATGGATGGATGGATGGATGGATAGATAGATAGATAGATAGATAGATAGATCCAAGATTCAAGATTTTTTATTTGTCACTTACATATACATACTTTCATACATATATGCAGTGAAATGTAATGCAACGCACCCGGTGATAGCACACAATATGTCCTAGGAAAAAAATAAAAATAAAAATAAAATAAAAAGTAGAAAATTCCTTTCTAATAGTCCGACTAACTGACTCCTAAAACGTAATACAGTAAGTTGAATACTTATAGAATAAGATAAAAATATATAGAATAAAATACAATAAAAATAAAATGAAATAAAATGGTATAGATAGAGGGAATATGCCTATGTATATACAGATATGTGCATTTAAAGTGGCATGTGAATTAAAGTGGCATGTGAATGTGAATAGAGGGAGTAGTGTTTGGGATAATACAGCACAGTATACAACAGTACGACGCAGCAGTACGGCATCACGAACAACCCTGAACAGTGACACAGTATGCGGTACAGTATGCTACATACAGTACAGTAGGTAGTGGAGCCTAGTGTATGGCGGGCTATAGATAGATAGATAGAGAGAAAGATAGATAGATAGATAGATAGATAGATTTTTTTTTTAACACATTTTTTTTTTAAGTGTTAAAATCCTGAGCACAAACCCGAAGTACAACTCAGGATGATTGAAATCAACTGGCTCCATGAATGGATGGAGCATTGTCCATTCATGTACAGTATCATCTGTAGTGTAATTTAATCTCACATAATGTAATCTAATGTAATGTAATCTAATGTAATGTAATCTAGCCTAATGTTATCTAATCTAATGTAATGAAATCTAATATTATCTAATCGAATCCAATCCCATCTCATCTCATCTGATCAGACAAGGTCCCGCAGCCCATAGTCACACACAGCTGTCATGGATCCTCCATCAACTTCACCTGCAAGGTTCCACCGGTAAGATCCCACAAGACAACCCCTCAAAATCCATCATGCTTTGGTACTGTATAGAATATATCTGAAAATATATTCTTATACCTGTATCACACTTGATCACATATATATTAATTGACCTGCTGTATCCATGGTGCCCCCCGTCCAGACGCAGGTCCTCAAGGTCGAATGGCGAAATGGGGACAGTGTGATATTGAGAGCAGCGGATCGCAGGACCATTTCCTTGCAGCTGACGAAGTTGGGCTCCATCACCTGCCGGGTCCATAACATGGTCAGCAACAAAACCAGCCAGCCCGTCAAGCCCAGCTGCGGTCAGTCAGTCCACGAAATGCACACACACACAGACACACAGACACACACACACACACACACACCCTCACACACCTTTATTTATTTACATCTCATATCTCAATACATTCTCTGTAAATGTCATTCCGTTCATTGGAAACGTGTCATTCAGCACATAGTCGGCCTTGTAGGATCACAGTGCTTTTTTGTCTAAATGATGAGTTCACAGTTTTTTTCGTCCCAGGATTTTTGATGAGAGGGTCGCACAGGGGATGTACAGTACTGAATTAGTGGATTTTTTATTTTCAGGTATTGTCACAATATGATATTACTTCAAATCCGAACCCAGATTTTTCACCGTTGACGCACACATGCTGGCTGGTCAGCTGGTCGGCATGACTCAAATCATGAGAAAGGGCCACAGCACTTTTTCACTCTGCACCTCCACTCAATGGTCTACGCTCCCTGATCGCCAACACACAAGCGCTAACATTGCTGTCAAATAGGGACTCGGACTGTCGGATACGATTACGCGTTCGATGTGAAGCAGGCTTTAGCTAACTCAGACTCAAATCAAGATGAGTGGATCTTTTTTTTTTTCTTTTACATTCCTTCACTTCCTTTCACTTTGACTGTATTTTAATTCAAAAATCAAATATAGATGATTTATTTTTGCTTCTCCCCATATCTCTCCCGTCATCTTTTGTAATCAATATCTATCTATCTATCTATCTATCTGTCTATCTATCTATCTATCTATCTATCTATCTATCTATCTATCTATCTATCTATCTATCTATCTATCTGTCTGTCTGTCTGTCTGTCTGTCTGTCTGTCTGTCTGTCTGTCTGTCTGTCTGTCTGTCTGTCTGTCTGTCCGTCCGTTTGTCTATCTGTCTGTCTATCTATCTATCTGTCTGTCCATCTGTCCGTCCGTCCGTCCGTCCGTCCATCCGTCCATCTGTTTGTCTATCTATCTATCTATCTATCTATCTATCTATCTATCTATCTATCTGTCCGTCCGTCCGTCCGTCCGTCCGTCCGTCCGTCCGTCCGTCCGTCCATCCGTTTGTCTGTCTATCTATCTATCTATCTATCTATCTATCTATCTATCTCTATCTATCTATCTATCTGTCTGTCTATCTATCTATCTGTCTGTCCATCTGTCCGTCCGTCCGTCCGTCCGTCCATCCGTCCATCTGTTTGTCTATCTATCTATCTATCTATCTATCTATCTATCTATCTATCTATCTATCTATCTATCTATCTATCTATCTATCTATCTATCTATCTATCTATCTATCTATCTATCTATCTATCTATCTATCTATCTATCTATCTATCTATCCCTCAGGATTTTGGAGCATATTAGGCTTTGATTTCTGGACCATGGTGGCCATTTTAAGTGGAGGAGGAGGTTTGTATGTTTGCTTATTTATTTGTATTTGTATAATATTATATTATATTATATTATATTATATTATATTATATTATATTATATTAATATGTAAATGATCACATAAATATATAAATTAGTATTTATAATTATTTATATTTTTAATATTATATTTAATATAAAATCTTCCTTTCCAGTCCTAGTTCTGCTGCTATTTGTAGCCACGCTGGTCTGTTGCATTTGGGCCAGACGCCGCAAACAGATGCATCTGCATGGTAAGCGACAGATTGGTGAATGGACACCAATACACCCAGTACCAGTCCAGTACCAGTCCAGTACCAGTCCAATACCAATCCAGTACCAGTCTAATACCAGCCCAGTACCAGTCCAGTACCAGTCCAATACATGTCGAGTACCAGTCTAATACCAGTCCAGTACCAGTCCAATACCAGTACAGTGCCAGTCTTATACCAGTCCAGTACCAGTCCAGTACCAGTGTCATACAAGTCCAGTACCAGTCTAATATCAGTCCAGAACCAGTTTTATACCAGTCCAGTACCAGTCCAGTACCAGTCCAGTACCAGTCCACTACCAGTCCACTACCAGTCCACTACCAGTCCAGTACTCTCCAATACCAGTCCAGTACCAGTCCAATAATCAGTCCAATACCAGTCCAGTACCAGTCCACTACCAGTCTAGTACCAGTCCACTACCAGTCTAGTACCAGTTCAATACCAGTCCAGTACCAGTCCACTACCAGTCTAGTACCAGTCCATTACCAGTCAAGTACCAGTCCAGTATCAGTCCAATACATGTCGAGTACCAGTCTAATACCAGTCCAGTACCAGTCCAATACCAGTACAGTGCCAGTCTTATACCAGTCCAGTACCAGTCCAGTACCAATGTCATACCAGTCCAGTACCAGTCTAATATCAGTCCAGAACCAGTTTTATACCAGTCCAGTACCAGTCCAGTACCAGTCCACTACCAGTCCAGTACCAGTCCACTACCAGTCCAGAACCAGTCCAATACCAGTCCAGTACCCTCCAATACCAGTCCAATAATCAGTCCAAAAGCAGTCCAGTACCAGTCCACTACCAGTCTAGTACCAGTTCAATACCAGTCCAATACCAGTCCAGTACCAGTCCAGTACCCTCCAATACCAGTCCAGTACCAGTCCAGTACCAGTCCACTACCAGTCTAGTACCAGTCCAGTACCAGTCCACTACCAGTCTAGTACCAGTCCAATACCAGTCCAGTACCAGTCCACTACCGGTCTACTACCAGTCCAGTACCAGTCCAATAACCAGTCTAGTGCCAGTCCACTACAAGTCCAGTGCTCTCTTACCCAGATTCGGATGAGAAGGTTGATACTGGTTTCATCCCGGTGTGTCCAGCACAGTGTGTTGGTGCTGCAGGGTTGCCATTTGAGTCAGCTGAGTTGTATTGACAGTGATGTTCCCGACACAAGTCATGGCAGTTCATACCTGGCAACCCCCAGCTCAATCAATGTATTAATGGCTATGTGTCAAAACATTTTCCAAATGTGGCCGCATGTTAAAACAACGATTTTTATCGTTTTCATTTTTGCTCGTCATATACATGCAAGATGTTTCTCTTAAACGACTCAGCTTTTGAGATGATGGGATGCTGTATTACTCTCATTTCACAGAAGCTAGGCTAGTTGATCGCCTCTGCATCGAGCTAACACAGTTAGAATGCGAAACCGGTGTTGAACTTCTCGTCTGAATCTGGGTAAGAAAAAAAACAACCAAAAAAAAACAACCCGAAACAAAACTGTCCTAAAATTCATCGATTCTTCGTGATTCCTGTGAGGATTCCGTTCCCGACTCAGAGCCCAAACGACTCTTCTGACTTGTTACACCGAACCGAAGTCGGAAAAATGGAACTGCTTTTTTTTTACCGATCACGTGTAAAGAGCCCAATCTCCAAAAATGAGCCAAACTTTTCATCGCTGCTCTGTCGTCTGTAGGCTTTGGCGGCGAGAGCTCCGCTTTTAAGGTCCAAATGAACAAAGTTAAACTCAGGTGTACTGGACTTAAAAAAGAAGAGACGGCTGCTTCTGATGAGTAATGCATCTTGTGACCAGTGCAACTTGACGTTTAAAAACCACTTCCTGCTGCAGGTCACACATATTTTCTCTCGGTGTTTGTGTAACTGCGATCTAGGTATTAACACATCCTGCTTAACCACAAAACTCTGCAGTTCCAGACAACAAACTGCCAAAAACTGTGTGTTTTAACTTTTCTCTCTGCTGCCCGCCTAAAAAAAAACAAAAAACAGAATTTGTTTGAAGACAATTAATGGGCCACAGAAAACACATTATTCTTGTTGAGGGATCCTGTGTAGACTGAAAATATTCATCCCAAACTTGCATTTGGTGAATGAAGTGGTGAAGTGAATGAAGTGTCAGACATGTGCTCCATGTGCAGACTGCATCACAGGTGATATGATAACACCTTGTTTTTATTAGCATCCTCAGGCCATTATGCTTTTTTTCCTTATCTTAATGAATATATTTTTTTTATTCAAAATAAATCCTCAATTTATTAATTTTTTTCTTCTGTTGTTATGTAATCCATTCTTTCCATTTTTATCTTTTACATTCCAGTATTGTTACATTATTGTTTTTATTATTGTAGTGTAAAGGTATTATAGTGGTATAATAAAGTATTTGGCCATATTTTAATTTTTACTTTTTTTGCTATTTGTGTTGAACTTGTGTTTGTATTCAGACGACTACAAACACAAAACCTTCATAAAAAATGAATGGTAGAATGAAAATGAAGCAACGTCTCAGTCCATCATTCCATAGGGAGTAGACAGTATTGCAAGATGGACAACGGCAAAGTACGTTTTTTTCTGGACTCACTCATAAATCTATCGTCCCGCAGAGGAGACAGAGTTTCGTCTGGCTTTGGCCAATAACCAGCCTCCTCAACAGCAGCAGCATCAGCATCAGCACCGGCATCAGCAGCATCATCATCATCATCCAGGTAAGCAGCAGCAGCAGCAGCAGCAGCAGCCGCAGCAGCAGCAGCAGCATCAGCAGCAGCATCAGCACCAGCAGGTCTGCCAAGCTGGTCCCAGGCAGAAGCCGTCCAAGTTGAAGGGGGAGCCACATCGTTCGAGACGGCCGGATGGTTCAGCCGCTGCCCTCCACCCCAGCAGGCCCAGGCCCAGCCCCAGGACACCAACACGAGTAAGTAGAAATTAGAGTTTTATTATTTTTTTCAAATTAATTGTATGGATTTATTAATTTTAAAAAACGAATTAATAAAAAATGATCTCAAATGATAAATTATTACTAATTAATTTACCGTCTGGGAAAAAAAAAAACATTCTTTGTTCATTTCTTTGGCATTTTTTGTTTTTGTCATTTGTAATTTCGTTTTTTTTTATGTCATTTTCTGTTATTTCTTCAGTGTTATTTTTGGTAAAAATCATTCTTTGTGTGGTACAGAAAAATGCTCCAACAGCTCTAATTCTCAAAAAGGGTGACTATTAAATATATTAAATAAACAATCACCAATCAAATCAAATTCATTCACAATCAACTAAACAACAATAATAATAATAATAATAATAATAATAATAATAATAATAATAATAATAATAATAATAATAATAATAATAATAATAATAATAATAAACTGCTACAGGTAGGTAGACCTTAATTAGTAAAGTTGTTTGGCTCTAACTCATTATCTGTGTATCAGTTAGTGAGGGCAGTAGTGAAATGAGTGGACCATTTGGAAATCCCCTAATAAAAGTTTAGGGTGCTGCCATCCGTTCCACTTTTACTGTGGAGTGGGTTTGGTGGTGGAGCGTTTGGTGAAGTAGTTGTGAAGTTGTGACTCGTCTGTCTGGAATCCCAACAGGGCTGATTTTACCAGTGTGGACACTGGTAAAAGACACAGTGTCTGTCTGTTAGACAGACAGAAAATAATAATATACAATAAACCTAACAATTAACTAGAAGATGGAAGAATTTGAAAACATAAAATAAAACCTTAAACATTAACCTTAATGAATAAACCTATATAATAATAACCTATATAAAAATAAACCTTACAATAAAGTTAAACTAAGCGAAATCCTTAAAAATAAAGAACTAACAAAAAAAGAGCAATATACAAACCGAATGATAAACAAGAAATATGAACTCACATTTTTTTTATAAAATATCCCCAAAAAACAAATCCATCGGGCAGATGGAAGAGGCAGTAGGGATGATGCAACCTAAAAAAAACAGCGAAAGGAGGTACAAATCCACGCTTGGATCAAAACCAGCAGAATTACCAAAATATATCAGAATCAGAATCAGAATCAGAATAGTCTTTATTGCCAAGTAAGTTTGCACTAACAAGGAATTTGTCTTGGTGTTCGGTGCATACGTGAAACATAAATGCAAAACAATAATTAAAATATTGGTGAAATATGTAAGCATGTGTAAACTAATGCTGTTTTCTTTTATTATTATTTTGTTTGTTTTATTGCTTTGTAGCTTCCTGTTAACACCGAAATGCCTCGGTCCATTTCTCACTACATTACTCACGCTATTTCCCGACTTGGGGGACTGACGGCTCTCTGCGGTTTGGTTTGGTTTGGTTTGGTTAGATTCGATTTTTTGGAGCGGAGGTGTGATGCTCCTCAGACTCTTGCCTTCAGTCTAAAATCCGATGTCCTTGCCCAGGGCTCCAGGCCGCCCAGCGGGGACGTTCCCTTGCTCCCCAAACCCCGGAAGAATGCGGCGGAGAGGCCAAGGACCAGGCCCTGAGGCCTCCATCCACCCATGTCAACCCCCATCCCCGGCATCTTTAACTCCACCCTTGGCTGTTTGTTCTGCTGTGGAATCCCTCGAGGCACCCTAACCCTGCCCTTTGTAATAAGAGTTGACCTCAGAGTTTCCACAAACTGAATGTCTTATTCTAGCACGCAGTTAATAAGTTGCTGATAATGATGATTTGCTCTAAAAATGGGAAACTTTCAAACTTTCGAAACCACGTATCAACTTTCATTTCCGTTTCCAGAAGAGAAGAGAGGGAGACGACGGCCATATTTTTGTGGCAATATATTTAACATTTTTTATGGATCAAGTGTGGGTGCTTGTGTGACGTTAAAAGATTTCTTCACTCTATTTATTTGCCACATTTTGAACATTCCTCATTAAAATGAGGTTTAGCATACGACTTCCAGCATGAATGCAGTTGGAAATGATGTCCTTCAAACTAAATCAATGTTTCTGTATAGCTAATCCTAGTGTGAACTGAACCCAAAACTGAACCGATTCATAAACTTAAAGTCATATTTTATGAAATCGACAGTGTTGTAAATATGAAATGCATGAACTATCAAACTAGATTTCTTAGAAGCCGTCCTAAAATGAATAAATAAATAAATAAATTATTATTATTATTATTATGACAATAACAATAACAATAATAAGAAATTCATGAACTGTAAGACTAGACTTGCAAAATCCTTTTCTAAAAAAACATGGGTAGCTATTATTATTATTATTATTATTATTATTATTATTATTATTATTATTATATTATTATTGTTGCTGTCTATTGTTTTAATATTAATAATTATTATTAGATTATATATATTGTTTCTTTAGGTTTAATATTCTTGCTTTTATAAGTCATGTGAATTTTAATTGTGCTTTTTTCTGATATTCCACTCTTACGATGACTTGTTTTGTTTTTCATTCAATGATGCAGAAAATAAGTAAGTCCAAAGAAGTGAAAACAAAGCGTTTAACTCCTAATATCTGACTAATAACTCCTCTAAATATGAGCAAATTCTAAATTGTGGCAGTCTCGCCACCACACGCCACCCAAGTGGCGTGCGCAGTGACCGGCACAGAGACGCAGACGACGGGGGGTTGACAGACAGATGACAGAGGGCTCCCATCTTGACTGAGTGTGTGGACGGGGTTTTTAACCCTGTTGCTCCTTAGCCCAACCAACGAGCATCAGGGGGGGCTACTCCAGCCACCGCATCCACCGCAAAAATATACAGTAATTGATTATTTAACATACATTATAATGGCTACTTTGTATTTGGTTTGATCTTCTGTTTCCAAAATACTCGAAAATTAGACTTTTTTTTTTTTCTTTTCTTTTTTTACATTTCTACATAACGCACACATTAGTATGGAATGTCACAGCTAAACTAAGGCTATAATAAAAAAATTTAAAAAACCCCAATCAGTAAAAAAGTGGATTTTTTTTAATCATACATTTTCAATGTATTACTTATTTGAGCTGTATGGTGCTTATTTAAATTATACTTTTGAGGTTAAATGTGGCGGAGCGGTAGCAGTGGGTTGAGGCAATATGATGACGATGATGAGAGATGTGTCAAACCTATTTTTCCAGCTTGCGTGTGTGTGTGTGTGTGTGTGTGTGTGTGCAGATGCAAACTTTCGTCTTCCGTCAAGCTCAACATCCTGCTCTCCACTCTCATCTGCAAATGTTTGCCGTTTCTTCCTCTGTGTTTCTTTCTCATGTCTGTAAATCTGCCTAAAGCGATCAGGTCTATATTGCTTCCTTTTCTTTGGATGAGCTTGGAATTCCATACTAGTGATGGGCTCAAATCCTAAAAATATTTCCAGTACATGGCCCATTTTGCTTACAAAAACCTTTGTAAGCGAGGTTTGTGTGGCTACAAAAACATATATTTTGAAGTGCAAAATGCCTCAACAACTAGCATTCTCAGGACCTCTTATGACGTGCACTGTCCCTAAAATCAACTGTATGGCCACACACAGTTGTGTTCTGCGGGAGGCCCATGTTCTATGACTCAGGGGTCCCGATTCAGATGGATCAGGAGGGGAAAACAAAATTTTGGCAGAAGGCTGCACTTGAAAAACTACTCCAGTAAAATTGAAAATCACTCATTGGAATACTATTTGAGTAAAAGTCTTAAAGTAGCGGATATGATAGTAGCTGATACATAATTACTTATGCTTAGTATCATGAGTAATTACATCGTATTCAACACACACAAGTAACCCAATTCCGTGGAAAAACCACAGCCCTGGCAACTGTGAGCAGGGGCCCCAGAGTGTGTTGACACTCAGCTTGCTGCTGATATGACCCCTGATTCACTAACATCAACATGATGATAACTGGCTTGACTAACATCGCTGGCGTCCACTTTAACTCCCATTTTATTCAAGATTCAAAAGGTTATTTGTCACACACATTTTGCAGTAACAAAGGTGTTCAGGGGAAATGTATTGGGGTAAAAGTAAACCTATGAATGACTTAGACTGCGGGGCAATAAATGTGGTGAAAGTCATCATTCATCGGGTTCAAGCTTTGGGGCCCCCTGAGATCTTGGGCCCCTGGGCCTGTGTCCCGTTGGCCCATTGGGTAATCAATGACTAGAATATGCTGTTTTTAACTGTAAACTAAATATATAACTATATATATGCTATACACCTATTCAATGATAAAACACATGAATCCTGGGCATAATAAAAAACATTTCTTTACAAATGGGATTATAAATCGGCATCGTGGGTAGTCCGCAACAGCGCCACCTGCTGGTTAGAATGGGAACAACGACGCTGCAGGGGGGGGACGCTGATGGAACTTTGAATGGAACGTCACAAAATAAAGAAGGGCGGTTCAGTCCCCATTTACACCATGCGTTCAATTCATCATTAAAAGGGAACTATTGCTGCTACGTCATATGACTATTTACTATAAATGCACAGATTCTGATTCAGGGTGTACAGTCGGACCGTGTCCAGGGTGCACTCTGTTGCTCCGTAGGGGTTAGAGATGACAAATTAGGCGTTTGTGTGTATATTTATGTGCCTTCTCACCTTGTATATGTCAGTAGATCTGTTTGATTGGTGTTTTATCTCCGTGTTCCCCATTACTTTGTTGGATTCGTGAAAAATGCGCAAAACAGTAGTCCACAAAAACTTGTGACCACGTCGAGTGGAGTCGAGTGGAGTGGAGTTGAGTCGAGTCCATTCGAACGTACGAGTGAGCGATGTGCTCAAGATTCCAGCGAGGCGTTGGAGAAATAGAAGCCATGATATGTACTCACGGAAATACCACAACGTTTTTTCATATTTCATGGAAACGTGAATTATTGCAAATGTCATTCAAGGGAGAACGTCAACACTAAAACGATGTAAGTTCGACCACGATCGTAAACCTCCGTAGAAAAAAGGTACAATTGACGCACACGAGACACAGCTTCACCTACCGTCACCGAGACCGCACATGTACTTACACACAACGAGGTAAGTTTAAAGTTATAAATAAAATAACGGTTGTTTCGAATAAGCTTATGTATAAACAGTTTTCTACAGCTAAACGTAGCAAACTTAAATGAAAAGGTAAAAGGTGTTAAGTATTGACAAGTTATTCAACAATAATTTCAATGCGAAATGAATAGTGTTAGTTCCATAAACGTTGTCTGCATTACAATATAAATAAGTTAGATATTAAACTGAATTTTCCAATTGTAGATTATTAACAGAAAAAAAAAAAACGTAACATTTTACAAACAATATGTTTATGCCAAGTAATTACAAATTATTTTTTGTTGTTGTTCCGGATTCCGAAAAATAGCCGAAAGTCTAAGACAAAAAATAAGCCGATGTCCAAAAATCCAGTCCTCGGGTTCAGTCACAATATTCAGGAAAAAAAGTCAGGAGAAAACTACTGTGGAAAAAAACACTAATGAAAACACTTTCAATATAAGTGTTAATTTTCCACATGTATGTCAGTTTTAAGAGGCTCAGTTCATCTGGATGATTTACAGCTTGGAGACTCCAGGAATAAACAACGTGCAGCTTGGAGTTGAACAGCAGTTCTCAAGAACAAGACCCCAGAATGTTTGCACATGGACACAAAATGAACTAGACGATGTTTTAACGGAAGGAAATAATCTTTATCAGGACACAAAATGGTCTGGAAGAATAAAAGATCATTTTCCAGGAAGAGATAATATTGCAATAACAGAATTGCCAACAAGACAAAATATGTTTAATGCAGCATTCCAATTATGTATGCTGAGGCATTTACTGGCCTCATTGGCGTGGATAACTATGATCAGCTCAGCTCAACCTTTGGGAAGACAAAATAAAACATGTGACCAAAGGACAATCGTTCACAATGAAGACGCTGACAACTTGCCATCAGGACGACTGTGTGTATCTGACAAGCACCAAGAACACCATCATTCCGAGATCAGACGTAGAAGTGGCAGAGAATCAAACTGACATAAAACTCCCGGAGGAGGAGCTGTTAGAAATTGTGGGCATAACAACATCCACTAATTTGACAAACCAACACGTATGCATCGAGTGCAGGGGGAAGTCGGTAAGATTTCAACACTGACGATGGCGACCACGCCAGCCAGAGTTGTACCACGTTCCAACTCACAGAGGTCACCAATGAGGTCACCAATGCTGCAATGCAGCCTAACGTGGATGTTGCAGTAACTATTACAATGTCTGCCATTTACATTTACATTTACATTTACATTTAGTCATTTGGCAGACGCTTTTATCCAAAGCGACTTACAAGGGAGAATAACATTCAGCTACATTGCGACAGAGATTAGTGTAACAACAACATTGGTGTAACAATAAATACTGCAAGGTGGTGCAAAGTAATTGTAG
>NC_137189.1:32884316-32931816 GCF_960531495.2 Zeus faber | reverse complement strand
CCTAGTATAGATATATTGAAGCTGAAAATACATGTGAATGCGCAAAGGGGGTGATGCATGAACGTTCCAACTGTCATATCGCAGCCAAAGTCACAAAGTTCAAACTGTACTCTCAAATTGACTTGCAACTGTGAGACAGTCGGGTCAGTGCAGTCTGCTAGCTGCTCAGATTTACAACAATTAGCTCCATTGGCATAGCTTATTAACGATTGTGAGATCACCAGCTATGACATGGCCCCGTTAGCTGTGTGTGTGTTGGGCGTGTGTCTGTGTCTGTGTCTGTGTGTGTGTGTGTGTGTGTGTGTGTCTGTGTCTGTGTCTGTGTGTGTGTGCTGTCAAGGGGCAGAGCGATTACAGCGCTTCAGCATTATTATGTATAAACGGCGACAACTGCACTGTTTTCTTAGCCCGAATTTATTTTAAGGCTATGTTTGCCGTTTTTGAACCCATCATTTATAACTTGTTTTATTTAGAACTATGATATTTACGACATCTATAAGTTTCTGATTTTTCAGAGTTTTATTGACTGTTCATTATGAGCTCTTTTGGATATATGCGCGCTAAAGAGACTAGAAACAGGAAGTTGTGCTGCTTCCTACTGCTAACCTGCCAACATTGCGCTTTGGATCTGAGTTTCCTGTTATCCAAAAGCAGATAAAACATTATTTTATGGCTCATACGTTTACCCCATTGTACTACATTTAAGCACAGTGAGAGTCTGCGGCAGAGTGGTAAATTTTGTGTGTGTGTGTGCGTGTGTGTGTGTGTGTGGAATGTTTAGCGGTGGATGCCTGCATTCCACTCGGCCACGCCTCCAGACGCAATGGGTGCATCTCCATATTTAAATCTGCTTTTAGTGAAATTTACGGAAATGACAACAACGTTAACAAAAGCTCCCCTTTGGCCTTTGATTTAAAACAGGTGTGTGTGTGTGTGTGTGTGTGTGTGTGTGTGTGTGTGTGTGTGTGCGTGTGCGTGTGCGTGTGCGCGTGCGTGCGTGCGTGCGTGTATTCAGTCCTCTGCAGGTCTGAACAGGCCCAGACGAGTGGCTGTCAGTTTTATAAGCCAAACCTTCACATATTATGTGGCCTTTTCTTACTTGATGAGTCGTTCGGTTTTCCAACTTGTCGCTTGATTCACTTTGCGCGTAGCAGAACAGTGTGTTTTTATTTTATGTCTCCTAATGGAACGACATAGGCGCGTATGGAATGAAACCGTGCGTAATGGAAACCCTCCGCGCTGCCCCAGGTGATACACGGTGCTGGGGGCCGGGGCGATGGTGTGCTGCTGCCAGAGCCCAGAACACCTGTAGAGCCCCGACGGAGGCTCTTCCAGAATAATGCGTCTGTTTGTATTTTTGTATTATTATTATTTTATTTTTTTAACTTTAATGAGCATAAAGCTGTCACCGAGCACACGGAGCGGCACTCTGTGTATGTGAACGTATGCGCGCAACGTTTTTATGAAAAATAATCAATTTCTGCTGAAACACTGCATAATTTTTTTTGAATGTTCATTTTCAGATTTGAACAATTACAAGGCTTGAAGTTAAATCAATGAGTCCATATTCTGCTCTGATTGAAGCTTTTTCTTTTCAAAATTCAATTGCTAAATAAAGATATATTGTTCATGTCAATTCATGCATCCATTCATCTCATTGCATCATGACATGTAGTAGGCCTGGCCTACAAGAAAGAGCAGTTTATGTTGTTGTATCCAGTATTGTGTTGGTCATACTATAGAATGATTTTTTGCTCGTGTTTAGTGAATGACACAGAAAATAAGGAATTAAAAAAAACAAAAAAACGCAATCGCAATATTGGTCTGAAAAATCACAATTACATTATTTTCCCAAATTGTTCAGCCCTAGAGTGAATCAGTTTTTTGATGTCAAAATGATTTATTTCACCAGACTGCAAGTGTGAACAATTCACATTCTATAGGAATAATGCCAAGGACGGCACTGTTGTGTTGTGTATGAAATTGAACTGCACGCGTCAATATGAAATGTATTATGGAATTACTAGGGAGAATTGGCACAATGGTTGTCGATTAAACCTTCATATAAAGGCCGTAATGGGAGCTAACATTTTAACAAGGCCTGGGTTGGGGAAAAATAGTGAACCTATGCTTTACCCAAGCCCGCAAATGTAAAGTGAGCCCAACTGCTAACTGGACGCCAAAAAATTGTTTGTCCAGAGCCGTTTCCAGCCCCACCATTGGCATTCTCCCTGGTAAAACCTGCTCTTCTTTTGGGCTTGTCGTGAGTGTCAGCCTGCTTGCTCTTGTGTTGGCCGCTGATGATGCCTTCCCCCTGCAGTTACTTGGCAAACCACCACTGGCAAAATACAGAGCTCCGGTTCAGCCAAATCTAAAAATATCTTGCGAATAATATGAATAAACAAATCGATGAGTTCATGAATGTGTGACTATAGACGCCAGTTTAATAAATGTATATTAAACAGAGATCTAAAGTCAATTAATGTGGAATGTAGCTCACAAATAGCAGAGTGGAAGAATTGACGTAGTTTTTTTTTTTTTTATCACTACTTTCGACATTTTTTAGTTTCCCAAATGTATTTATTATTATTATCTCTATTGTTTTTGCTGGGATTTTTCGTTTTTAACCTTCTCTGCGTTTTTTGAGCTAAAAGTATGCGGAAACATGACAATCGCAGTAGGCAACGACATGGTCGAGGTCCTGTTAGAACCGGGACATTTCAGACGTCGTGTCTTTCAAGTTCGATCAACATCTATGTACATTTGCAGCAGAAACTTGTGAAAAACTGTCATAGTTTTACCAGAAGTAGAAGAACGTTGAGGCGTTTTGATTCGTTTCAGGAGCGGGCCGCTTTGTGACATCAACGGAAGTTACGCAGTGAATGTTCAAGCTTAGTTTCTCCGAACTCATTCGCATCCAGCCACCTGCGATACGTCACGGAAAACTTGAGCTAATGCTGCGTTTAAAGGAACCTCGGAAAAAACTGTAACTCGTGCTGCGTTTCACAAAACCGCGAAAGCTATAAGCGGTCACAGAAGGCGTCTTCGCACCACAGGAAGTTCTTAGGAAGTATAAATTTATGTTGCATAATGAAAGATTTACCTTATGTAATAAACCTAATGTTACCGCTGCACGGTAGCAGACGGCCAAATGTTGTAATAATCCATCCAATGAGTAATTTTCCATACTGCTTATGGCAATATTTTACGACACAGTGCTTTACGTTGCTTGCGAGTGCATAGGAGCAAGTATGAACAAAGATGGTGAAATGCGGCGCTTGACGAAATTACTCATTGGATCGATTACCACAACATTTTGGTCGTCTGCTGCCGTGGGGCGGCAACTGTAAGTTTATTGTATATCATCGTTTTCTTTATTGTTCTTTGTTTATTTTTAGGTTTATTTCTGGTATAGTGTTTGTCAGGTTCATTTTACTCGTTTATGGTTTGTTTTTTTGGTTAAGTGTATATTTTCAAAATGTTCTATCTTCTAGTTACATTTTAGCGTTATTATATATTGCCCATTTTTCAGCAAATTTTTTGGTTATTGTATTATTTATTCAAATCTTATTGCACATATTTTCCTAACTTTATCATTTCGCTCATGGCCTGTCTGTCTCTCTTCAGGCGTGTGTTCGGCCCGGGTGGTGTCGGTCTCTCCGGGGCCTCTGATCCGGGTCCAGGGTCAACCCGTCTCCATCCGATGCGACGTCGTGGATTACCAGGGCCCTCGAGAGCAGGTAGGTGGGCTCTGAGTGGGTCTGGATGGCAGTGAGTCTGTCTGGGCAGCTACTCCAATTTTTTTTTTTATTCCACTTCAATGTCCTCCACACACTCTCCACGTTGACTGGTTTCATCTGGGGTGGGGAGGGAAAAAAAACCCTGGGTTACCAGATATTGGTGGCTTTGGCTTTATCTGGCAATCCGTCCCTGAGAACCGTTCCTTGGAGCAGTTTGGTTTTTGATGATACCTGCGATTTTAATTGGGGTTTGTCCTCTAATTGTCTAAGACAATCTTTCTTTTACAATCTGATTTATTTTGGTCTTATTAAAGCTCCTGAGCAAAGTGCAAAAGGATAGCAATAATTGAACACAGATGTTCATTTTTGGCGCTTGTTTTGACAGTTTTTGCTTCTGCTAATGACAGCTTGCCAGTCAACTGATATTACTTTACATTTGTTGGCTCATTCAGGGTTTATTAGTTTGCAGAAAATAATTTTGTTGAAAATAATGCAGCTGTTAGATAGATGGATAGATAGATACTTTATTCCCCCTTGGAGGCAAATTGCAGTGTAAGAGCAGCTCACATTAAAACAATTGCCAATAATAATAAAGCAATAAAAAATAAAATGGCAATATGCAACAAACTTCAACATTAACTATAAGCTAGAAAAATGTGAACATATAAAGAGTTCTTACCAGCTCCTTGAAGTTTCTGAATTTCTTCCTCAGAAATGTTAGTACTAATACCTTGAAAATAGCCCATTTTGTGCTGAAGTACTTGAAAGACCCTTGCAATAATCATGATTGAAAACCTGTGGTGTGTGTGTGTGTGTGTGTGTGTGTGTGTGTGTGTGTGTGTGTGTGTGTGTGTGTGTGTGTGTGTGTGTGTGTGTGTGTGTGTGTGTGTGTGTGTGTGTGTGTGTGTGTGTGTGTGTGTGTGTGTGTGTGTCTATAATAATTTAATTTGTTTTGCATGAAGTCCTTGAAACTGAAGAAACGGTGCTTAACGAAAAAGTACTCGAAAGTCCTTGAATTTCATTTTGTAATACCAGAATGAATCCTGTATAGAATTAACCGTAAAATGTGCAATAAACAAACAAATAATAGATGTCACCGGCTCATCTGGCAACCTAAGGGATTTTTTTTTTTTACCTCGGCTTTGTCCCCTAATTGTAGTATCAAGTGTAAAATATGAATCTCTCTATCTCTCTCCTCCTCCTCCTCCTCCAGGACTTTGAGTGGGCCATGCAGCGGGAGGGCCAGGCGCCCATCAACGTCATCTCCACCTTCGACAGCCGCTTCTCGCACGTCTCGCTGAGCGGGCGCGTGGCGGCAGGCGACATCTCGGTCGCCCGCCTGGAGGACAACGCGGTGGAGCTCCGCGTGGCCGAGGCACGGCCCTCCGACGGCGGGAACTACTCCTGCAAGACGCCCAGCACCGACTCCATCGTCACTGGGAACTACGAGGCCCACATCCTGCTCACCGGTAAAGTAGTTTGCGGCGTCTTCTTCGTTAAGCTTACGTTCCTGGGACTCAAGCGCCCCTGGAGTCGGAGGGGAAGTGTCTTTCATTGATTTCTGGAGATTGTTTTCAGACTTTGTACTCTATCCTGTGATTCAGGGGTCAACTTGGGTGGTGTATTATTTTTGGTCAGTGCCCTCCAGGTGTGCCTCGAAAATGTTTCAAATTCCACTCACGAAGTACATAGATAATGGTAACTAGCTCTGGTGTTGCAAGATCAAAATCGCAAAGGCTGTAGTAATTAATCAAATTCATCAGTTCCAGCAGAACAGCAGCTCTGTGTTCACCACAACAAGTTTCACACTGAAAGTGAGAACAATAAGTAGTGATGAAAGGGTCTACTCTTTTGAGATTCGGTTCTTTGGAGTCACAGAGTGTAAAGTCAAGAGTCATTAGATTTTCAGAATCTTTGTTCGTTGATCCAGTTGGTCGAACGTACGGTGAGCGAGGGCGGACTTCCAGTTTGGCTCTACTCTGGCGAGTTGTGAATGGAATTTTCACAGGAATAATTTCTTTTGGTGGAATACAAAGAGTAAAGGTGTCACATATAATATGAATTATGACAAATGCCTAGACTGTTTTTATTTTTACTTTTTTACTTTAAATCAGCCCTCAGTAATTATTTTCGGTTTCGTCGATGATTCGATCTTTTGCCGGAGCGACTCCTGAGTCATTTCAACGATTTATTCGCTACGAGCTCATCGTTTGCGAGTCTTTTATCACTAACCATTAGTCGGCCATAAAAATAATTATAAGCCACGGTTCTATGTGTTTGTGACATTTTGTGACACAGATTTCGATTTTTACTTCCAGAAAGGATTTTACTTTAACTCAAGTCTGTTGGTATTGAGCCATTTTGGCCTTTGGAACACAGGGTGTGTGAAAATGACAAGGGCCAGTTAAGTCAACTCGGATGACTAAGATAAGTAACTTATGACTACATCCCTCTGACTTCACAATTCTCTAAATCCTAACTTTGTGGAGTAGTGATGGGGGGGGGGGGGGGGGATTGGGTTGAGGATAGTGAATTCTGCAGAGTCTTGGAGGTCAATTCTAAGTTCTAGATATTGTCACATAACGAAAATTCCAAATATTCCATGCATGCTCCATCAGGCCATTCCATTTCCCAGGAGAGATTCAGCTCAAATGTTCCCTTGATGCACTTAATGTTCCCGCTGTGAGTGTAATATGATCTAAATTACCATTCTGCCATTAATTATTCTAATAGTCAAAATCCATGAACCATGAAATGATTTGGTGTGTATTGTTAATTATATAGCGGACCTGTATTGCTAGACCTGTTGTCTTGATGGAGTCATAGTTTGAATGTGCTCTTTTGTTGTTTATTTTAGAGAGAGAGAGAGAGAGTGTGTGTGTGTGTGTGTGTGTGTGTGTGTGTGTGTGTGTGTGTGTGTGTGTGTGTGTGTGTGTGTGTGTGTGTGTGTGTGTGTGTGTGTGTGTGTGTGTGTGTGTGTGTGTGTGTGTGTGTGTGTGTGTGTGTGTGTGTGTGTGCGCGCGCAAGGAGCCGTCGGGGAGTTTTCAGTACAAACATGTATACAACCGCACCGTTCCATACCACAGGATTCACGCTATTATAGGCTAATGCAACTGCTTTCACACACCGTATTTGAGAGCTTATTGTGCATAATCACCGGGTGTCATGACATGTCACTGCATATATGTATGACCGTATGTATGTGACAAAATAACCTCTTGAATCTTGAACGTTCTCCCAGACGTGGGCGGGAGCAGATGTCAGGTGGGAGCTTTTGGCTTTTGTCGAGAGAAGGAGTTGGATCCAGAGCGAGAATACAATATATAGACATATTAATATATATAGTGTATATATTAGTGCTAGTGATACGTTCATGGCCTTTTTTAATGGCGAAAGGACTGTGACTACTTCCTTTGTACTGTGAATGTGTATATATATATATATATATATATATATATATATATATATATATATATATATATATATATATATATATATATATATATATATATATATATATATATAATTATTTTTTTTGCAGGTGTAGCTCTTGTCTGGCAGCATCCACTAATAAGGGGAACACATCTAGTTCCTGCATGTTATGAATACTTCACCTTACTCAAAATAACATAAAGAAAGAAACGAGACGTAGTTAGTGTGAGGTGTCTTATCAAAACCCATGGGTACTGCTAACTGCAAGCTAATGAGCTAGCTGGCGCCACTGGAACCCTAAATAACATAACTCGTAAATAACAAGCAGTTTTTTTGTGTGTGTGTGTTTTTTTTGTACTATAAGACAAAGGCATGATATGTCTTCTGTCTGTGCCGTGAAGAAAATCACAAGTTGGAAAAGGTTTGCCCTAAAAGGTAAAAGGTGCAATCAGCCAGATGGAGAAGATAATGAGCTAATTAACTAGAGAAGCTAATTAAAGTCAGCCGTAAAAGGCGGAAAAAAACGATACTCGCATGCCACCCGTCCCTCCAAAAATGCCCAAAAAAAACCCCAAATAACTAAAAACGTATGTTTTGGATCAAAGAATACGGTGCCTTGAAAATGCATTCACCCAACCCTTTTATTTTTCTACATGAGTGATTGTCACAACCTGAGGTTTTGGTCACTTTGACTTTGATTATTTTTTATTTGTGAATCACTATTTCTGGGCAAAAAAAATAAAAACTATTAAACTAAAATAAATTTAATGGTTGAATTTTTTTTAATTATTATTATTTTTACTCATCATTATTAGGCCCGCAGGGCTGGATCACTGTTATTGCGCATTGTTTTTTTTGCTTAGATTTGTTTTTTTTGTCACTGCTTATTTTCGACAAGTATCTGAAACAGGATAACTGCAGCCAATCGTACAGACCAGTAAGGCTGGACCCGACTCAGAATTCTGTCTGTCAAATCGGATTTGACTGTTCAATGCAAATATTCGGCGGGGGCGGGAGTGAGACTCCCCTCTCCCTCAAGTTATTTGGGGTCTTTGGGTCAGTCGTTTAGTTTTTAGGTCTTTGGGGCCACGGGTGATCCGCGGCCGTTAAAGGTCAGGACATTTGCTTTCCTTATTTGAAGTGTCTCCAGTGTCGTCCTGCTGAAACAAATTGATCCTGGACACTGGAGGCTGTGGAAACGGGACAACCCCAAGCTCGTTAGCTTCATAATGCACCATCATGTTCACACACACACACGCACTCTTTCTCAGCATCGCTCCCCTGATACCTTGTTAAATTTAGATCAGCACTAACAAGGTGTGTGTGTGTGTGTGTGTGTGTGTGTGTGTGTGTGTGTGTGTGTGTGTGTGTGTGTGTGTGTGTGTGTGTGTGTGTGTGTGTGTGTGTGTGTGTGTAAAAATTTCAGACGGTAATGTAAATTCTGTACGTGTGTGTGTGTGTGTCTTAATGAGGTCTATGTGTTGCCATCAGATGTATTTGTGTGATTTACGCTACGAGACTGCGTACGTATCCAAACTCACAAACGGCTACACGCTCACACACACAATTGGTGTCTCTGTATATTTCGTGAGTGATGGGGCCGAGTTTTCGGAGCCTATATTCTACGTTCAATTATCGTCCGTAGAATCCATAGCGCGTGTGTGCGTGTGTGTGTGGACAGTCAGTTCTTGAAGTTGATGTGTTGGAAGCAGGAAAAATGGGCAAGCGTGAGGATCTGAGTGACTTTAACAAGGGCCAAATTGTGATGGCTGATGACTTGCTCATAGCATCTCCAAAATGGCAGGTCTTGTGGGATGTTCCAGGCATGCAGTGTGATGCTCTGGTCAATGTTCTGTTGGGTAACCTTGGGTCCTGGCATTCATGTGGATGTTCCTTTGACAAGTACCTCCAACCTAAACTGTGTTGCAGACCAAGTACACCTCTTCGTGGCAACGGTATTCCCTGATGGCAGTGGCCTCTTTCAACAGGATAATGTGCCGTGCCACACTGCTAAAAATGTTCAGGAATGGTTTGAGGAACATGACAAAGAGTTCAAGCTGTTGACTTAGCCTCCAATTTCCCCAGATCTCAATCCGACCGAGTATCTGTTGGATGTGCTGAAACAACAAGCCTGATCCATTTTGGCCCCCACCTGGCAACTTATACTGTCTTTCACACCAAATTTAGCGGGTCTACCCTGGTCATGTTCGACATCATGAACACGTCGCAAAAGGGGCATGTCTTGTGCCTGTGGAATTGGGAATAAAACCGTAGAGAAAAATATGACATAAAACTGTAAAACTTGAAAAATAAGTATTTTGAGCCGTTCAAAATAATTTGATGGTTCAACACTACGATAGAAGCAGCATGGAGCACCAGAAACATGGAGCATCCATGCCGCTGGTGCTCACTTGCTCACCAGTCCTTCAGCGGCAGGGAGTGGTGACCAGCTTGCGGCGATGCTGGAGTAATTCGTAGCCGCGCAGCGAGTGTTGGGGTTCTCTGCTGTGCTCCCCACGGTGCCATCCCCACACTCAACCTTTCAGGGTCCCCCATGTGGGACTGATTTTGATTTTGGATTCTAAATGGGATATGAAATTATGGAATGATGCACGGATATTCCTGTCTATTTATGAGCCAGCGTCGGGAACTTCAACATGCATCACATCACGCCGGTTAAGAGGGCAAAATTAGCCTGTCGACCCGGTGGTCCTGTTCACATCGGAGCCGATCGGAGGTGGAGCCAATTAAAACCTGGGTCTATTGTTTTTCCTCTCCCATTGATGACATGAGGGTTTCTTACTGGGTTTTTGTCGCAGTGGGAAAGGGTTATAACAGGACCTATAGGATCTGCCGCTAACATCTTGGTGCCAGATACCACAGAACACCTTCAGAGGTCGTCTTGTCGTTGCTGCTGGTGCTGTTGTTGGTGCCGCCAACCTTATACCTAAACTTAACCTTTGCTTACCTTATACCTCAACTTAACGTAACCTTATACCTTGACTTAACCTTATACCATCTCTAACCTGAGCGACCTTTCCGGTTCCGGTGAGAGCTACCACTTCCGGTTCAGGTGACGTCTTTGCGCGTGCATTGCTGCTGTTGTTATTAATGTTGTTTTGCTGCTGTTGCTGCTGGTGTCGATGTTGCTGCTGCTGCCGTTTGTTGTTGTTTCTGTGGCTGTTGTTGTTTTCTGTTGCTGTTGCTGCCACTGTGGTTGGAGTCGCTTTTATTGTTGTTTTTGTTGTTGCTGTTGTTTCAGGGGCATTCTTTTGTAATGACCAGCTGACAACTATGTTCTCTCTTTCTTTTTTGTATTTCTTTGTAAAGCGCATTGTGTTGCTTTGAAATGGGCTCTATAAATAAAGTGTGATGCGACTTGACTTGACTTGTGGAATCCATGCCTCAATGGTTGCCATTTTTAGACACCTTTTTATATTTTGAGTAATTTATATACTATTATACGTCAGCAGTTATGTGCAGCTTAATAATGAAAATGTGAGTAAAAATAATGGTGAAAACCTTTATTACAGTAACCGAACAAAATTGCATTGTAGTTTGTGTTTTACCCGATACTTAAACAGAATTTGAATGTTCAGAGGGCTGAAGAGCTGTGATAACACTAACTCCTCTGGTCACACTTGGCCTGTGTCTCTGTCTCTCTCTTACACCCTCATACGGTATATATGCTCACCACACAGACAATAAGAATCTCAGCAGTCCTGTTTGTCTAGTCATTGTTAACAACTAGTGCATGCGCATTCAAAATGTAAGACTTTCTTAGGCATTTTAATGGAACAGTTTAACTAAATGTAAATGATTTAGTCCTGTGTTCTACAATGGAGGACGAAACTGCCGGTTAAAGTCATACACCCAGGGAAAGACACTTGTGTGACTCAGTTGCTGACCCCTGAAGCCCTGCCCCCCCCCCGCTTGCTCACTGTTTGCTGTTTACTGAAACTTTATTAATATTACACGTGTCGTGTGACCAAATTCAACACTGTACGTCCTTGGGTCCCCAGCAATACACCCACCAAGTGTGAAGGAGATCAGATGAACGGTTGTCGAGATAATCAAAGGTCAGACATCCATCCATCCATACAGACAGAGATTCCTGCCTTTATAGCTAAGATGGTAAATTCAAATTAGTATCGTTCCATTTAAAAGTAGCTCTCCACCAGATGAGGTCTGAGCCATGCTCATTGTCAATGCTGTCAAAGATAAGAACTGGTTATTATCTTGTAATGGCTGTATGTTGACAAACTTGACCAAATTGACTAGAAAAAAAGATTAAAACTAAAGACACGACACACACACACGTGTTTTCCGAGCCCGTGAACACAGCATGGCTTCCTGCTTAGGAGTGCTTTCAACTGGAGACTAGAGCTGTGTCCAAGTCTTAGTTGTAGCGTAATATCACAGAACGAGTCCACTAGTTAATAGATCGCGGATGGTGTTGTTCTCTCGGACGGGTAAAAAAAGTGTGTGTGTGTGTGTGTGTGTGTGTGTGTGTGTGTGTGTGTGTGTGTGTGTGTGTGTGTGTGTGTGTGTGTGTGTGTGTGTGTGTGTGTGTGTGTGTGTGTGTGTGTGTGTGTGTGTGTGTGTGTGTGTGTGTGTGTGTGTGTTGAGAGATGGGAGTGCAAGGAGAAGCAGCCAGAAACACACAACATACCTATTTTACTTTTCTCTAAGTTGTTAATATATGTCTTATTTAAATTTTGCTTTTATTTTTTTTTAACAGTGATCAAGAATTTAATTTAAAAATAATAATAATAATAATAATAATCCTGTGCCGCGCATGGTATCGCGTCACTTCTAACGTGTGTTTTGGAGACCCGACAGAATCGCCGGGTATTCCTCCTGGTGAAAGATTGTGAAAAGCAAGATTCCCGATCACAAGACAGAAAGTTGTGTAGTGTGAACAGTGCAGTGATCTTTGAAAGTCATGTCATGTGTCCATGGCATAAGTCGTCCTCTTACATGCCTGAAATAAAAGGCTTGTGTGAACGGGTCGCCCCCATGAGTTGTATTTAACAAATAGATTGTATAGCCAATTTTTCTTTTACCATGCAACAAACTTTTTTTTTTGTACCCAAAACATTTTAATAGTATTTTCTTTTAGCTGTTTAACTGAAAGTATTAATCGGTAAAAATTCTTATTTTCAGTTAACGGTTAATCAGTTAATTATTAACATCCTTAATATGTTTGTTATCTAATAATAAAACATACACACAGCATTCCATTCCATTACGAGTTATAAGTCTTCAAAGGGGAAGTGCCCTTGACATGAACACACACACACACACACACACACACACACACACGCACACACACACACACACACACACACACACACACACACACACACACACACACACAGTCTAGGGTCAGTGTACGGCAAGCATTAAAGATTCAAAAATACAAATAATAAAAAATATCCTGTGTGTGTGTGTGTGTGTAACAAATAAACCTCTTGAATGTATATATATGTCAATATAAGATAGTTCTCTCTCTCTCGACACCTGAAAGCTAGTCTGGGTTTTAAGTCTTTTCTTCCGAACGCGCCGAGCACTACGATGTACTCGACAGCCTGGTAACAAAGAGCGTTTCCTTTCATTGTCTCCGAACTGCCTTGATTGACAGGTTTCATTGATAGCTTCATAAAGAGCATTTTAAAGAGAGAACACACACAAAAATAACATTCTTGTACTTGTATCAAAGTGAGTCCCAAGTAGATACACCTGGTTAGCAGAGTTTCTGTTAGAAATAATTGCTGCCGGTCAACATGTCGTTGAAGATTTCAATTTCTTGGACAAATGGGAGTGATTCCAGTTCAATATTATCTTTGTTTATTGAGCTTAAAAACAATTGATAAGCGTTGTATCTTCTTCTTCCGGCTGCTCCCGTTAGGGGTCGCCACAGCGGATCATCTGCCTTCAATGCCTTCTGTTCTGCGCATTTTCCTCCCTGACACCAACCGCCTGCATGTCCTCCCTCACCACATTCACAAACCTCTTTGGCCTTCCTCTTTTCCTCTTGCCTGGCAGCTCCACCCTCAGCATCCTCCTCCCAATGTAACTCTCATCTCTCCTACACACGTGTCCAAACCGTCTCAATCTGGCCTCTCTCACTTTTCCACCAAACTGTCCAACCTGAGCTGTCCCTCTAATGTCCTCATTCTTAATCCTGTCCATCCTTGTCACCACCAATGAAAACCTCAACATCCTCAACTCTGCCACCTCCAGTTCAGCCACCTGCCTTTTTGTCAGTGCCACCGCCTCTAAACAACATAGACAACAACGTACAACAAAGCTGGTCTCACCACCGTCCTGTAGACCTCCCCCTTCACTCTTGCTGAAACCCTTCTGTCACAGATCACTCCAGACACTCTTCTCCACCCACTCCACGCTGCCTGTACTCTCTTCTTCACCTCTTTCCCACACTCTCCGCTGCTTTGGATGGTCGACCCCAAGTACTTGAACTCATCCGCCTTCTCCACCTCCACTCCTTGCATTCTCAGCTTTTCGCCGCCCTCCCTCCCATTCAGGCACATGTATTCTGTTTTACTCCTGCTTACTTTCATTCCTCTTCTCTCTAATGCATGCCTCCACTTCTCCAGGCTCTCCTCAACCTGCTCCCAACGCTCGCTACAGATCACAATGTCATCCGCGAACATCATAGTCCACGGAAAGTCCTGCCTGGTTAAATTTGTTAACCTGTCCATCACTATTGCAAACAAGAAAGGGCTCAGAGCTGATCCTTGATGCAATCCCACCTCCACTTTAAATGCCTTCGTCACGCCTACTGCACACATTACTACCGTCTGACTGCCCTCATACATGTCCTGTACCACTCTTGCGTACTTCTCTGCCACCCCCCAATTCCTCATGCAATACCACACTTCCTCTCTCGGCACCCTATCATATGCTTTCTCTAAATCCACAAAGACACAGTGCCACTCCCTTTGGCCTTCCTTGTACTTTTCCATCAGCATTCTTAAAGCAAACATTGCATCTGAAGCGCTCTTTCCTGGCATGAAACCATACTGCTGCTCGCTGATCCCCACCTCTCCTCTTAACTTAGCCTCCACTAACCTTTCCCATAGCTTCATGCTGTGGCTGATCAACTTTATTCCCCTGTAGTTACTACAGCTGTGTACGTCTCCCTTATTCTTGAAGATGGGTACCAGTACACTTCTTCTCCACTCCTCTGGCATCCTCTCCCTTTCCAGGATGGTGTTAAACAGTTTCGTTAGGAACTCCACTGCCATCTCACCTAAACATTTCCATGCTTTCCCAGGTATGTCATCTGGGCCAACTGCCTTTCCACTCTTCATCTTCTTTAATGCTGTCCTCACCTCATTCTTGCTAATTTGCTGCACTTCTTGATCCACTATCCCCACATCATCTACTCTTCTCTCCCTCTCATTTTCTTCATTCATCAACTCCTCAAAGTCCTCCTTCCACCTTCTCAACACAATCTCCTCACTAGTCAGCACATTCCCATCATTATCCTTCATCACCCTAACCTGCTGTACATCCTTCCCAGCTTGCTCCCTTTGTCTTGCCAATCGGTACAAGTACTTCTCTCCTTCCTTACTGTCCAAGCTCCCATATGTCTTGTATGCCTTTTCCTTTGCCACTTCTCTCTTCGCCTTCGCCGCATCAGCTTGTACTCCTGTCTGCTTTCTTCATCTCTCTGACTGTCCCATTTCTTCTTCACCAACCTGTTCTGCACTATGCTCTGCTGTACTTCCTCATTCCACCACCAAGAGTCCTTGTCTTCCTTCTTCTTCCCACATGATACATTGCCTGCCTTACCTCTTCCCCAAATTGCATGCAACACTCCTCCTTTTTCAACTTCCACCATTTTATCTTTGGCTCTTCTTTCACTCTCTTCCTCTTCTTGCCCCCCAGAGTCATCCTACAGACCACCATCTGATGCTGCCTAGCAACACACTCCCCTACCACCACTTTGCAGTATATAGAAGTCTGTATATAGAAGACAGTATAGCTGTATGCAGTTGTATATAGAGAATGAAATCATCAGAGCATGTAGATGTATAATATTTTTTATTGAATATTCAAAATGAAATAAGTCCCGTCAGTAAAAGCCGAATATTACTACTTGAAATCAAATAATTTCTGTTTGTGAACGATAAGCAACAAGTGCAGCTGCTTTAATTAACATTTCACTAAAATAACATTTTGACCATATCAAAAACAAAATAAATTTGTGATCTTGCCCGTCTTTGTCCCGTCGACATATTTTTCACAATGAATATTTACCGTCTGCTTTGGGTCGGAGCTTAAATATTTAAAATAAATGCCAAACTATGGATGTATGTGTCCTAACGACACATCATCTTTCTGCTTCTCCTCAGAGTTCTAGACGCTGCGGCTCCGTCTCCGCTCCGTGTCTAATGTGTTTACAAGCGCAACCTGTCCATGAGGAAGGGGGCGGGGCTTAGTTCTATATCGACAAACGTGATTGGTCGGAGGTGAAGCTTTCAGATCAGCTTTAGATCGTCCAAACTGATTGGCTTGCCATTGCAATTTGCCAAGTGTGGAAATGAACAGATCTGCTTTTTTTTTTTTTTTTTTTTTTTTTCTCATCAAATGATCCACCAAGCACTAATTCAAATTGTGCTCAGAGGGAATTATTTTTACTGAACATTATGACCGTAGAGATTTAAATATGTCGGACTTCAACAGATTTTCCCGGTCAAAAACTGGCAATTACCCGATAACGGAAATGCTGCTGGTTAGTGAGGACCAGTGTTCCTATAGGGCCCTTCCAAACCAAAAAATTGTCAATTCGGAGACCAGTCCTCACAAGTATAGACACACACACACAGAAGTTGGTGTGTGTGAGACAACTTTTTCACAGCCTGTCAAACAGGTTGGTGGTAACGAGCTGATTCTTGTCTTGATAGTGTGTTAGTTAGCTGTTAGCTGGTTAGCAGATGAGTTAACACTAGGGATGGGACGATAGCACTTTTTCTTTACCGATTCTGCAACTTTAAGTATCTGTGATTCAATCCAATATTCTTTTTGCCTCAAATAACTACTATATACAGCTTAGAAAATAATAATCACGCTCAAGTTGTTCTCCGTTTTCCTCAAAGAAAAATACAAAGCCCACAACATGACCTGTACAATGACGATTCCTTTTATTTAGGTGCTCCTTTTTGAATAACATAAACAGATGAAAGCAAGTCTCACACATTGAGATACTCACTTAAAGTGCAACTTGGGCAGATAAGTTTGCAGGCAGCTGATTAGTTATCTGATAGGTCAGGTCAGTTCACCTTTTCAAGGCGCCATCGGTAACAGAGGACAGTTGGCGACAAATAGCGCCCCCTAAAGGAGGTCGCATAAACCACACCAATTTGTGTCGGCAGTAAAGACTATCTTCCTAAAAATGCAATCCACTCCACCATACCGTATTCCACTGGGTGGTGCTTCAAATACAGCAAAGCTAAAGGTGCAGTCCATTTTTTTTTGTTGCTGCTTTCATTTCTACATTGCATTTCAATCTAAACAATATCTGACATCCATCACTATTTTGGGGTCACTTCTATCCTCTTCCTCTTGCTTAATTCACCCCACCCCTCCCAAAAATAGTTTTTGACTCAGAGACTACCATCTCCACCGTGTGTGTGTGTGTGTGTGTGTGTGTGTGTGTGTGTGTGTGTGTGTGTGTGTGTGTGTGTGTGTGTGTGTGTGTGTGTGTGTGTGTGTGTGTGTGTGTGTGTGTGTGTGTGTGTGTGTGTGTGTGTGTGTGTGTGTGTGTCACACACTTATTAAGGCTTTTACTCTGCGGAGCTTTGTAAAAATGACTGTTTGGCAAACAAACAACTGCAGTTCAGGTTGACATTTGATTGTCTAAATGGCTGCTGGCATTCTCTCTCTCTCCGTGTCTAACCTCCAACCCCTCTCTTTTATCCTCTTCCCTCTTGCTCGTTCATGTCATTGTCTTTATTGGCCATTTCTCCCTGCCGTCTCTCTCTGTCCTACCTCCCTCCTTTATCTATCTGTTTGTCCGTCTATCGCTCGATCTCCCTCCATCCTTGACATTTTGAAACAGGCTTGATGGCTCCAATGTCTCTCCAGTCACATGTCCCAAATGGATTTTCCACACAGTCTCTGCTACAAACTCATCTGAATGTGACTCACACTTTGCTTGAATACAATTATTTTATATTATTTTGTATTCATATATTACTGTTACGCCTGTAACGCTTGGGAAATCATTTTTTATTTTCTTTTAAAGCAAATAGAACCCTATGGAAGAAATTCTGTCACAAATCAAAAATAAATGTAATATAATCCGCAAATATGTATTCTCTTTTTTTATTATATTTTATATTTTCTCTTGTTTTAAGGTTTATTGTGTATTTCCAATTTTTTTCTGGTTTGTTTTTACTTTTATTTTATTGTTTTATTCAGGCTCTCTATCTCTCTTGCTATTTCTCTCTATTAGTGTAAGATGTTGACATGGACTCCCCACACTAACTTCCTGTTTGTCCCTCCGCAGTCATCCCAGACACCCTTAAGGTGTCGGCGCAGACAGCGCCCCCTGTGGTCGCCGAGGGCAGCGACATCGTGCTGTCGTGCAACGTGACGCGGCGCCTCATGCACCCCACCTACCTCTCCGTCACCTGGTCGCTGAGGAAGGGCTCCGCGCCGCTGGAGGACGTGCTGACCCTCGGCCCGCAGGGCGGCGTGACCACCGGGGGTCGCTACGCCCGGCGCTACGCCGACGGGGGCCTCCGCCTGGTGCCCGGCGACCACGGTGTCTTCCGGCTGGTGGTGACGCGTGCCACGGCCGCCGACGAGGGTGCGTACGTGTGCACGGGCCGTGAGTGGACGCACGAGGACGGCGGCCAGTGGAGGAGCATCGTGGAGCGCAGGGGGGAGATGGGGGAGGTGGCCGTCACTCCCACAGGTGAGAGAGAGGGACAGTTGTTTCATGTCATAGGAGAAACCCTTTTTACAGTTGCCGGTGCTGGTCATTTCATTACGCTTTTCTTTCCCACAGTTTTTTCAGAATGAATTCAAATTCATCCCCACATTATTTGTCCGACCTTGTAATTTTGTGGAATCACACCATTTTCCCCACATGATCCAATGATTTATTTCATAACAATTGTTGGTCCTGGTAGAGACTGATGGACACTTTATACCTCCCTGGAGGGACATTTCAGTGTCACAGCTGCTCACATCAAAATACAGGCAAAAAAACCAGAAAGATAAACCCTAAAAATAAACAATGTACAATAAAAAATTGCAATAAACCAATAACATAAACAACAAAAACAAACAAATGAGAAAAATTGGCTATATATAGTAAACCTAAATGTTAACTAGAAAACTACGAGACTAGCAAAGCAATGCAAACAAACCAACACAACATTGACACATTTTCCTTCCAAAATAACTCACCACGGTCACGTGCAAAACAGTTTTCCAAATGTTTTGCATGTGGGTAAAGTGTATTTCAGGATTGACCGGGGTCATGAAATTCCTGGAAAAGTTATTACATTAAAAAAAACTGTTTTCCAGGCCTGGCCATGGTTTGGAATTCACAGAATGTTATTGAAAAGTTTTGAATATACACTGTTTTTGGCTATTCTTTAAAATATGTTTAAGAAAATCCCAAAACCTGCCTTACATAATGGGAAATGCGTTCATTACATTATTAATTTAAAATCTAGTGCTGCACTGCACAGGCTGTGTAAGTGTTGAAACCTCTCTAGTATCACGTGGTACACATTGGCGCTAGTCGGCGGCAGGAATGTCGCATTGTCCTCTGCAGTATTCTCAATAACCACAGGTGGCAGTAGAGAGAAAGTACTGTGTGAAGCAGGAAGTAGTACACGAAGAAGAGCGCTAGACCGCAAACATGGCTGCCCGCAGGGCATTAGAGCTTGTTTGTGCCGAGGAGGAATTGCTATTCATGATGGTTAAAATCCGACAAAAGCGCCGAAAAGGAGCTGGTCTGTCGGCCCGTTCCATGCCGAGACAGGAGAGGCGTGTTGAAGTATGTCCTACTCAGCATTTTTTTTTTTCAGAGGAACTTAACGAAACATTCTGTTCCGGAACGGAGTCACAATTTGTAATTATTATCCCTCGTTGCAAGATTCTCTGAAAAAATAAACTGCACGTAAATACCAATAAACGTTACCTTTCATTTGTAAACTGAACATTACAATGACTGTTTATTAACAATAAAATCACTAAACCCGAGTGAGCTGTTTGCATATACCATTTTGTGTCTGTGTCAAAAGGTCTTTGACTTTAAATTTTCATCCGACTCGTGCTGCGGATCGACGTTGTCCAACATACCAGAGATAAAACAGCAAAACGCTGATCTCCCATCGCTTCCAATGCATTTTCAGCGAACGCCCCTTGCGTCCCAAAGTTCGCAAAATCTCGGAGATGTGCAACTTTGCACCGCGACGTCGCGCAGGTCCCAACTTGCCCTGGCACCTCCCCCTGGCGAAGTCATTTGCGTCATGCGCGCCCTCGCGTTTGGGGAAAGTACAAAACTATCTTTAGGGCAAAGCGCGTTGGAGTAAGAACCTTATTCCTGCGCCTGCCTATTTTAAAATACTTAGTCACGGAAATGGGGTGAATTATTATGGAAAAGTTTTGAAAATTCATTAGCAAAAATGTGTGGGAACGCTGCCATTTGGTCAACTGACACGTCGCCGTTTTTGAGAAACGGGGTCACAAAGCTTTTTTATTTTTTATTAATAATTTTTTTCCTTCAACTCACAAAAAAAACGTAAACTAAAAGAACGACTATCAAAATTTGTACCAAAAATAGTATCTTACTCAAGTGTTACTTCCCTTTTGTTTCTTATTTTTAATGTATTATTTTTGATCTTGTGAGATTGATAGGGTAGGTTATTTTCTTGCGTGGTGTCGAGTTCCCAGGTTTTTTTGGGCTCCGGCCCCCGATGGCATTCATTATTAGAGGACTCTCCTCTCTCAAGCTGCTCCTCCATCCCTCCACCCCTCCATCCATCCTCTTTGCCCTCTCCCAGGAAGATCCTGACCCCGGCACTGTCTGTCATCCTTTCTCCCACACTCTGCAGAGAGGCCCCCCGATACATACACACACACACACACACACACACACACACACACACACACACACACACACACACACACACACACACACACACACACACACAAAAGACCGAGTAGGCAGCTGAAATGGAAAAAATGTAAGGACCGGATCGAAATTCCCTCACATTTATAAAATGTCCTCACTCGAAGGGTTAAAAACTCACACTTATCCACACAAGTCTAGCAATACACACACACACACACACACACACACACACACACACACACACACACACACACACATTCGCTGTGGTTGCTGTGGTCACGGTATCTTAAATCTTTCTGGGTTACGAGAATCCCCAGTGCCGTTTTAAAACAGCACTTTGTAATGAAATGAGAGATGAGCACTGTTTAGACACACACACACACACACACACACAGACGTAAGTACACACTGTCAATGTCATCAATGTCTGAGTCCATTGTCTCCCTGTTGGCTTTATATTGACTCACCGGCTGGAAGTAGCCAGAATGAGAAAAGTCAAACAGAGTTGGTCTTTTTGTTTCTTTATCCCTCAGATTATTATGGTATGGTGGATTTCTTCCCCTTTTTTTCGTCCTCTACACCTCCAGTTTTTGGGGGTTGCACGGCATCCAACCGCTTTCACAGACAAAACTTTTCCTCTTAAGTTTTGTATTTGCTTCAGCAAAATGCCTTTTTATTTTTTTTCCTCTCTCACCTCTTCATGTTATACTTTAAATGACTCCTTGCTAAGAAGATGAAGCCCTCCAGATGTTTTGTTTGTGTTTTTCTCAGCATGCCTTTTAAATTAGTTTTTGTATGTTTTCTACCCCCTGCTCTTTTTGCGAGTGGGGCTTCTGGTTTGTGCTCCACCCACTGAGCTGAAGCACTCACTGGTCACTCCCACTGCATTGTGGAATATATTATTTGATGCGTATCATGGTTTTCGGATGTACTAAGCACTAAGGTGGCTTGCTAAATACTATGCTAGAACGCCATTTTGGACACAGTGATATTTTGTACAATCACATCATAACATTATATTGCTTATTTTTTTGATTGTTCATTGATTAATTTTGCTTTGTTTTGGTAGGTAGGTAAAAATAAACCTAACAGTAAAAAAAACCCTCCAGGAAAACGGTTTGTTTATTGCAAATTTGTAGGTTTATTGTATATTTTCATTTTTTCCTATCTTGTAGGTTTTTTTTGGGGTCACTTGTTACAGAGAATTCTGTAACGTTAAATTTCTTATTAGTTTAGTGCTATGCCTTATCCTTTATGTGAGCTGTTGTGACGCTGTGATTTGAATAATGTATCTTTGTTATCCTATCTATCTTCTCTATCATGCTCTTTATTTGAACATATGTTGATTGCCCCCCCCCCCCCCCCCATTTTCTCTTCCCCTCTCTCTCCTCACCAGGCCAGTCTCTCAACGTCACTGCCTCCTCCTCCTCCTCCTCTTCCTCCCCCACCCACCTCTCTCCGGGCGGCACCCTGAGCCTCCTGTGCTCGGTGTCGTCCGACAACCTTCCCTCGCTGGCCCTCGGCGTGACGTGGCTTCGTGACGGACGCCACGTCGTCGCCGCTCTGGACCGAGGCGGTGTGGTGGCGCCAGCCCAGAACGGGACGACGGACAATGGCAGAGGGGGGCAGGTGGCGCTGGAGCGCACGGGCAGTGGCCAGTTCAGGTTGACGCTGTGGGGCGCTGGCGCCGAGGACATGGGGGCGTACACCTGCCACATCAGGGCCTTCATCGAGAAAGCTCCCGGAGGAGGAGAAGAAGGAGGAGGGAGGTGGTACCAGGCGGCAGAGAAGACGTCCAACCCAGTGACAGTCCAGGTGTCCCAGATCAGTGAGTACCTAGGATGTTGAAAAATGGAATGGAAATTAAGGTGTCTACAACAATCTTTTTGGGGGTGAAATTGAATGATTGACCCCCCCCCCAAAAAAATGAAAGATGATAAAAGATTTGACCCCTAATATCTCTCACAATCTGAGGTCTGAAATGTTTGGTAAAGCAAGCAAGCTGTCACTGTTTGCAGACGCTTGTATCTTGTATCTTTTCAGAGCAGACCTATTAGTACATGACCCAATAAAGACCCAAGCAGTTCAGGCCAGTTTGAGGGCATGAACGTTGACTGTGATTCCTATCGAAGGAAGAAATCGAAGATGAAACCAATTTGTTAAGTGACGAACAACGGTTTTGGAGACTTTTACTCCATACGTACTGTTGATTAGTTGCAGTCTGGGCTTGTGTTCCACTTCCTCTGATAGTGGAATGCTGAACTCACCACATGCCAATTGACCATTAAAAGACAAGGAAAGAAGACCCTACAGTGGACGGGCTGTGAGCGCTCAAATGCAATGTTTCACACAGACATCATGAATGTTCCGAAGCCATTAGGAGATTACAGAACTTTTCCCCATGGCTTGTGAAGTCTGGGGGCCCCAGTTAGTCTTCACAGCCGCAAGCTGGTCGCTAGCATTGAAATACCATAACAAGCCAACAAAATATTGTGAGGATTTATAGATAAAGTTGGCATCCCCACAAATGATGCCATTAGCATGACTTACACTTGACTTAAAGGGATGCTCTCTCTTTTTTGGGAAATGATGCCAACATATTATGTCCTTAGCATTGACATTGACTTAAAGCAATGGCGATCTTGGCAATCTTATTCATAGGAGATGATCAATACCAATTTCATCCCCAAAATAGCCACACCCTGTTGCATTTTGTGGTAAATTTAGACTATGATTGTGTACATGTATATAGTGCAAAATAGCGGATCAAGCACAACAAGGTGGTGGTGTGCGCATGTAAGGTGTGTGCTTTGAATTTTAGAAAGCAGGAAACACTGCAGTCCTTGAAGTCAAAGTATCTGCCCCTACTGCAACTAGATCGACCTGTCGTGTGTGTGTGTGTCTGTCTGTCTGTCTGTCGATCGTCTCTAAAGAGCAAGGTGTCAAACACACTTGGCACACCAATCAATTACTTTCCCTGTAGGTGGTCGGTCTCTCTCTCTCTCTCTCTCTCTCTCTCTCTCTCTCTGCTATAAATAGTGGTCACTTGAGTGTCCTTTGCAAGTGGGAATTATCTACAAAGCAGCTCATGTTTTAATGCATAGACATTGAGTGGTTTACGATCAAACCAGGGGAAAGTCCGAAAAGTGATCATTGGACTGGCTTTTACAAAGCAAAAAAAAAAATCCAATGATGTTTTTTTCTAGTCGTTGTTTTAACATGAGTTTGAATTTTTTTTCAGCACATACTGGATGTGTGATGATTCATAATTTGCTGCTTTACGACCCCATTTACACCTGCTGATAAAATGCCATCTGCTCACAGGCATGTTCTTCTGGATAATTTGAAGCCAGTGTTGGCACAAAGAGTCAATGCAACCACAGAGGTTTAAATTTGGAGCGCCAATTAACAAGCCACAATTATTCAGCATTTTTCACAGACCTTGATCAGATGTGGCTCCCAATTTAATAATATATCTTAGCCAGAACTTCTATACCGTATGTAAAAAAGTGATGGCTCTAGGGACTGTGCTTCTCACTGTGCTTGAATGCAGTCCAACCGTGCAAATGTGTGGTCGTGAACTGCATTTTATCAGGGTTTTCAGGGTCTTATTGATTCTTTTGTGGTTCCTCATATCAGCTCTTTTGGCAACATGCTAACGCTAATGTAAGAGACTAGAAACGGGTAGTTTCAACGCTTCACGCTGGCGACCTGCTGTAGCCAATGTTACGTTGGATTTCGTAAATATGTCTCTATGTGATTTCTGTTAGTGATCACTAAAGACATGCGCTATTTCCGACTTGACTGAAAGGTAGTAATCTTTGTTGGATATATTTTTAAAATAAAGAAAGGGTTCATACTGTTCATTCAGGAACATTTCATGATCACCATCACTCTAATTCTCTACCTTGTCATTTTAGCAGCTCAATTCAATTGCATAGATAAATCCAAAAATCTATACATCTTCTTTGAGTGGTTCTGTCCTTCCATTGAATTCCCTTCTCTTTAACTTTCTAAATCCCTTTTGAAACACAGCAGGGTGATTTTGGGAGTAAAAAAGTATCTGAGAACTTGGCTATGCTCGGGTCTTGGCTGTGCTGCTGCAAAGCCAGAGAAGGGACAGAGATGAAAATGGAGACCAACAGGAAGGGGGTTTACAATGATGGAGGGCAGCGGGGGGATGGTAAGAAGAGGGAGATGAAAGAAGAAAGCAAGGGGGAGGGAGTGTAGAAAGTAAGGGGAGGAGGGAGGTTTAGTGGCGTTTGTGATGAGTGTGTTTGTGCGGTGGGAAGAAATTATGTCAACGATGTAAGACATTAACTTTTTTTTTTTTTTTTTTTTTTTTACAATATGATTTTTCCAGGGCGTTTTGAACCTTCTGAGGAGATTTTCATTTCTCCATACCATAATTCTCTGTGCAATCATGCCTGTTTTCTGACAAGTCATCAATATAAAAGTAGGCAAACCATGTACAAGATGGCTGTCCTCATCTAATAACAAACTGCTCTCTCAAAATGCGGTCATTATGGGGAAATTCTTTTCAGTATTGAGTGTTTTTTTTTATTTTTTTTTTGGTACCACATTTAAAAATGTTATGGCCAGTTGTGTAACTTTCAGGAGTTATTTTTGCCCTGAGCTGCCATTGACTTCTGATCCCGGCCTTCGACCCCTTCAACCCCTTCAACCCTTTGCTTCCTTTGTCCCAACCACTCAGCCTTATTGAGGACTGTGATACACAATTCAAATGGAGGAGGAGAGGGAGACAGAATTAGGACACACCAGGATAGATAGTTCTTTAAGAATCTTGGTTGCAGTATATATTTACACCATTTGGGCAGAAAGCCACACATCCCTAGCCGGACACCGGAGAGGACTCCATCGGAAGGGTGACCAGCCTGGCTAGCTCAGACGGTAGAGCATGAGACTCTTAATCTCAGGATCGTGGGATGATTGCCCCACGTTGGGGGCAACCATTTTGTTGCATGTTTGCTGTACATATTTTACATATTTTAAACATGTGCTATTGTGATGTACCAAGCGAAGCTGTTGGGCAAAAACGGATACATTAGCAACATTTTCTTAAACAATTTCTTTCAATTGTTGAACTTCTTGATAATGGATTAAAAGTGTAATGAGTGAAAGAAAGACATTTGACTACATTGATGTGTGTGCTGTGGAGAGCAGAGCCCCAAAGTGTCTAATGGAATAAGACACAAACAAACAAAAGCAAAGAAAAGTCTACAATGATCGGCCATAACATTTTAACCACTGACAGGTGACGTGAATAACATTGCTCATCTCGTTCCAGTGGTGCTTGTCAAGGGGTGGGATGTATTAGGCAGCAAGTGAACAGTCAGTTCTTTAAGTTGATGTGTGGGAAGCAGGAAAAATGGGCAAGCGTAAGTATCTGAGCGACATTGACAAGGACCAAAGTATGATGGCTGGATGACTGAGTCAGAGCATCTCCAAAATGGCAGGTCTTGTGAGGTGTTCCTGGTATGCAGTGGTTAGTATCTACCAAAAGTGGTGCAAGGAAGGACAACCAGTGAATCAGCGACAGGGTCATTGACCCCTATGGTCGCATTGATGCATGTGGGAGTGAAGTCTAGCCCATCTGGTCCGATCCCACAGAACAGCTGCTGTAGTAAAACATTTCTGAAAAAGTTAATTCTGGCTATTATAGAAAGGTGTCAGAACACACAGGGAAACCAAGCTTGCTGCGTATGGGGCTGTGTAGCCACAGACTGGTCAGAGTGTTCATGCTGATCCCTTTCCACCGCTGAGAGCGCCTACAATGAGTACATGAGCGTGAGAACTGGACCATTGAGCAATGGAAGGAGGTGGCCTGGTCTGATGACTCACGTTTTCTTCATCATGTGGATGGCCGGGGTTAGGGTCTGATCTGGTCGAGCATCTGTGGGATGTGCTGGAACAACAGGCCTGGTCCATGGGGGCTCCATCTCACAACTTTCAGGACTTAAAGGATCTGCTGCTAACGTCTTGGTGCCAGATACCACAGGACACCTTCAGAGGTCTTGTGGAGTCCATGCCACGACGGGTCAGAGCTGTTTTGGCGGCACGATTGGGAGCTACACAATATTAGTGGTTGTTAGTGGTGGTTTTAATGTTGTCGCTGATCGGTGTATAATAACATACTATCAAAATTTGACTACCTTGTACAAAGTTTATTTCTTATTTGCCATTCTTGGTTTGCATTGGTGATGTTTGGTGATTTGAGACTGTTTTGTCCTCACTAATCCTCACTAGGTCAAAATGAACTTGGTGGACTTCAATCATGGCTGCTGTAGCACTGCTGTCATAGTGGCTATTGCAGCACTATAGCAAGGTTTGGTTGACTTCTACCATGGCTGTCATTGTAGCACTATATCAAGGTTGGGTGAACTTCTATCATGGCTGCAATTGCAGCACCTGATAAACAATTAGTGGACTTCTATCATGGCTGCAACTGCAGCATTATAACATGGTTGGGTGGACTTGTATCATGGCTGTCACGATGGCACCAGATCAATGATGGATGGATTTCTATCATAGCTATCACTATAGCACTCAATCAAGGATGGGTGGACTTCTGTCATGGCTGCCATTGCAACAGTATGACTAGGATGGGTGGACTCTATCATGGCTGCCAGTGCAGAACTGGATCAGGGACGGGTGGAGTTCCTACTTCCAACCTACAAATGCAGGTTAAAAACATTGCAGTGGGGCTGCTAAATGGCTGCTGAAGTAGAAATTCATAAAGACATTGGAAAAGAGAGCTGTTTCCATGGCTACTGCAGGAGTGGGGAAAAAAAAAAAATCCATGGGTTTTAGTAGGGTGTACTGAAGTGGGGGGAACCTGTAGGGACTAGTGGGAGCACAGTACCCACAAGTGTCGTGTAACAGTTTTTTGCCAAACAGTTTTGTGTTTTCCACGGTTCAGCCTGCATATGGTACGAGCCGGGAGACAAACAGCAGCGCGTCTCAAAGTTGTCGTCACATCTGTTCCAGATAGATGGATAGAAGGCTCGGGGAAGCCTTGAGGTTCCAGGTCACATTTGGGTGGAAATACCAGGCGAGTTATCTGCACGTTTAGACACTGAGACACATGACGTACATGCACTGAGACATCATAAAAACACAAATGATTTTGGTGGTCTACATGTGTGTAGCTGTTATCTGGGACACACGTCCGCATTCATCTTTTACTACTATGTGTGAATTCATATGTTTTATACATGTATCTGTGCACGCGCAGTTGCACACATGGCATCAGCCCAGTTATGGGGTGACTCCGTTTGTGGGTGTGTTTGAGTGTATCTTCTGGGCATGGATCCAGTGTGTGAGGGCAACTAAACTAGGTCTGTTGTAAGCTCTTGAGAGACCAAGTGCTACAGACAGATGCATGTATTTCAAACACTTTTTTGTGTGTGTGTGTGTGTGTGTGTGTGTGTGTGTGTGTGTGTGTGTGTGTGTGTGTGTGTGTGTGTGTGTGTGTGTGTGTGTGTGTGTGTGTGTGTGTGTGTGTGTGTGTGTGTGTGTGTGTGTGTGTGTGTGTGTTTTCCCCTAACACACCGAGTGAGTACGAGTCTACTGTTCTGTCGGTGGACATTTTTCTGCCTCGGGCCAAACATTCCTTTGCATTATGAATATTGATACCTGCAACACGCGCGCACGCAGAAAATCAGAAACGTTATAAAATGTCTTGGACTTATGTGTGTGTCTGTGCCTGGGTATACGCGTACACCCAGTTGGTTCCTGTTCGATGGACGAGTGGCTTGCAGGGGTGGCCGTTTTTCCCAAGATGCTCTGCTCGAGGCACAGCCTGCAAACTTGTGAAGCAGTTCCCCATGGGAGGAACAGTCACTCATGCCCAAACTCATTCACAGAAATTGTAGGTTTCTCTTTTCTATGCTGCAGACCTTCGAAACTGCTCCTGTTGCCAGCTGTTAAAGCAGGTCTGGGGTCTGTCGGTGCTACTGGGCCTATTCTGCTTTGGCGCAGTCGACATGATGGATGACTTCCATGTGACTGGCACTGTGTTTCAGCTGACCAGGACAGGATGTTAGGACTCTGATTATTCATATTATCTGGGCCAAAAGCCATTATTGAGTTTCACCTCCTTCCACACCTTATCAGCCGTCTACATTCTTAACAATTCATCACTGCTGTTGTCCCACGGGTGCATTCACACCTCATATTTCTGGAGATAAAACGCTGCCAGGAGTGCTTTCCATGTGGATACGAGAACAGCTGCTCACACTAAGTGCACATGGTATCAGCTTTGATCCTATTTACACTTGGGTTAGGGTTCTCTGCCGTGATTGGTCAGTTGCTTAAAAAGGTGGTTTGATATCGGTTTTGAACTTGGGGAAGTATTCTTTTCTGCCAGCAAAGCAACCGAGTGCAACCATCTTTGAACATTGGCATGACCTGCAGCCGCTTCTAAAGCCACTTTTCGTGAACACGGCCCAAGTTAACAAGAGAATTTATGACGTCACATCAACAGCATAACATTTTGTCGAATCTCCTGTAGAAGGGGTTTAGACGCTTGTGAAACTGCAATTTTCCTCTGACCGTGTGCCAGGATCAATTTGCTTTGAAGTACCGGATGAAGTTCCAAGAATCTCTTCTCTGTCCTCCCGATAATTAGTCTTTGAGCTTTTCTTTTCAAAACAGCCGATTTAATTTTTTTTTTACTTTTTGCTTTAATTATTTTTTGAGCCCTTTTTTTCTAATTTAATGTTCTATTAAGACACTATTCTTATCCATTCAGTCTCTTCAGCTGCCACCACACTCCTCGATCAATAAGCTAATCGAGCAGCTAGATGCTTCTGGAATAGGAATCTACTCGTATTATTTTTGTACCCTTTTGTTGTGCTTTACATTTCAATTAATGAGACAATTGGATGTCAGGGGGCTCTGGTTCATGGTCAAAGTTCATTGTGCACTTTGGTAGGGATGGGCATGATTAGTGGACTAATCGATTAGTGGACTCGGGCAGTGATGACGCTCAGATAGCAAATAAGGTGTGTGTGTGTGTGTGTGTGTGTGTGTGTGTGTGTGTGTGTGTGTGTGTGTGTGTGTGTGTGTGTGTGTGTGTGTGTGTGTGTGTGTGTGTGTGTGTGTGTGTGTGTGTGTGTGTGTGTGTGTGTGTGTGTGTGAGAGATCAATATCTTTCATATAGATACTCTTTTATACGTGTTGATGTGTTATCTCAAACATAAGCTGCTTCGGAGAAGATTATGTGTGCAGTATGAGTTACCATGGCGATGTATGCCGGTAAAAAAAGAGAACCACCGTCGTGATCCTGGGAACCCGGGGTTAAACCTGAACTTACCTCGCAAACCCCAAATCCTTCTTCGTAGCACAGGCCTCGGGAAGGGTTTTAAACCAGCAGCTCCATGGTTCTACTTTTCTTCTTCTTCGGGGGTCAGTGAAGCCCCTGTCCGTCCCATTTGGTTTCAGGCCATTTAGCTCCTGCAGAGTTGACAGAGGGGTTAGAAGCAGAAACACACGCATGTGTGAGCTAGACTGGTGACAGGATGAAGGATTTGCTGGATGTCTCTTGTTCATGTCTGGTTTAGCCACACACACACACACACACACACACACACACACACACACACACACACACACACACACAGGCGCACGCCCGACACCCCAGTGAAACTCGAGCCTCTCAGATGCATACGGACGATCTGGCAAAACACAAGACATTCATTCTTCCTTCTGTCTCTCTTTCTGTCCTTCTGTCTGTCTGTCTGTCTCTTTCGTTCTGTCTGTCTCTATTTCAGCCTTTCTCTCTCCTTCTGTCTGACTCTCTTTCAGCATTAGTTTTTTCACTCTTTCTGCCTGTCTGTCTTTCTGTCTTTGTCTATTTCACTATTGCACAGTATTCTTCTCGGCACCTTTTCCTTTTGTATCTATCCATTCCCCATCCCCCTCAACTGTAGCGGCTCTCACTTTTGCACGTTTCATTTTTGTCCATCGCTTAATTGCTTGAGAGCGTGCACGTTGTCTCACACACACACACACACACACACACACGCACGACAACACCTGTTCTACTGTTGAAATGCTTGGATGCCCACTGGCGTTTGGTTTCATCACTGAAGCAGCTTTAGGGCATGTGGCTGCACACACGCAACAGACACCCTCATGGTAAACACATGTATGTGTTTCTAGAACACTATCATTATAGATATATTAGATTATAATGTATATTATAGATATTCATCAAGTTTCACACTGAAAGCAATGACTATAAGTAGTGATGAACAATTCAACTATATTTTGTGATTCGGTTCTTGAGAAGTCACTCAGTACAGAGTAAATAGTGGTTTAATTTAGCTACTTGTGAGTTGTGAATCTAATTCTCAGAAGAGACATTTCACTCGGTCAGTTATTTATTTTGGTGGAATGCGAGTAAATCAGTCAATATAAATTTTGTTCATTGCCTTGATTGATTGTTTTTTTTCCTTTGGACTTAAAATTAGTCCTCAATTTGTGAGTCCAACATTCAGTTTCGGTCTTGATTCACTAGCTACTAGAAGGCCATAATAATGGACTTAAGCACAGTTCTACAGGCTTGTGATGTTTTTAGATGTTTTAAATGGAATATTTCATTGTAAGAAGTGTGCCGTGGCATAAAAGAGGGTTGAAAAACACTCCTGGGGTTCGAACAGTTCCTTTGCACTGTTTAACGGGTAAATATACTGGTGCTGTATCTGGTTGTCAAGTGCTCTTGAGTGTGTTGGCTGCACATGGAATCAACTTGGCACTGTGCCGTGCCAACATGCATTGCAATGAGGTGTGTGTGTGTGTGTGTGTGTGTGTGTGTGTGTGTGTGTGTGTGTGTGTGTGTGTGTGTGTGTGTGTGTGTGTGTGTGTGTGTGTGTGTGTGTGTGTGTGTGTGTGTGTGTGTGTGTGTGTGTGTGTGTGTGTGTGTGTCACAGTAGTATAATTTCAGTTCACCATTAAACTCAGTCATTAACGCATCTTGCGACACCTTGCTCCGAGTTTGGCCAAGAGAAAGTGTGAGGTTGTCCAACTTTAGGGGGAAATGGGGAATTTAGGTGTGAAAATAACACACCATACTGTGCAAAGGAATTTTAAGATTGTCTTTCCAATGGTTGAATCACTGCAGTCGAGCGGTTTGTCGATATGCCCTAATTTCTGAGCCAAGCCGTATAGTTTAGCTTAACACCTGAGCTGTCCCTTACCCATTGCGCACGTGGAACCTGCGATAATTGATTTCTGGGAGTCGATATGGGAAAACACTTTTTTGTTGTCTTTTGCCATTGGTTCAAGCAGAACTTTTGCACAAGTCAGCTTTATCCAGTTTTAATAATCCCTCGTCGTATTGACCAGACGGACAATATTAAATGAATGAAAAAAGGCCAGAGGATAAAATTCTGCTGATGAACAGGAAGACAGGTCTCTGTAGTGACAAAAAGGGACAAACGGACTGGTCTTGTTCTGCACCCTGCTGTATGTGTATGTAATGAATGAATGCATTGTGCGGAGTTTGGGCTGCAGATGGGTATACAGCTTTGTTGCGTTATTGACAATGACCCATTTTTTTCTGTTCCTTGCGCTGTTTTTATTTTTATTTTTTGGGGAAAGGATGGAGGAGGGAGGGCGCTTCTCTTTTCAGCAGCCTTTTATTTTATTCTCCTTTGTTTCCAAAAACATTTTTCCCTCGTCCCCGTCCCTCTGCTTTTGAATTAAACAGTGTGCACTAGTGGCGGCCCTGGGGTCTAAAACTGGCTCACGTTCCTCCTTCCACACACCAACACATACTGCTGATGTGACCCATCGAGTAGATTACTGGAGAGATTAACTTTGCATATTTGAAGGCTTCTGTCTTCGTGAAGACTTCCTGAACGCTTGGACACAACCTTGTAACGTACACAATGTGATTCAACCAAAACGAGGAGTTTCTGAAAATCCACGTTTCTTCCCTTGAAACAAGACCGGTGGCGGTAATAATAATAAGAATAATAATATCTGGGATTTATATAGCGCCTTTTGGGAACCCAAGGACACTATACAATGGAAAAACAAAAATCAAACAAGGAGAAGACGGCAAGATTTGAGATGGGAAGGTGGACTTTTCCTGTTAAGGTTTCACCTGCGGTTGCAGTGTATGATAGCTGGTGTAGTTGGGGGCTTTTTTTTCAACCGACTGCGATTTATAAAATATATATATATATATATATATATAAATAATAATAATAATAAAAAAATAAATAGAGGGTGTTTAAGAAAAACACTGCTCTGAAAATTTCTAATGTTGTGAAAGTGGTCCAATTACAATCAAAACTGGTGTGGTGGAAGCTTTGGATGAATAGCTTAGTTACTTCCTAGCTTCATAGCTGTTGCTTCCTTTAATCTCTATAAGAATATAGAGTATTAAGTCAAAAACCATAACCATTTCAAACCAAAACCATTTAAAACCATACCAGTAATATATACTGTCCATAGAATCACATTGCATATTCTGTATATTTTATATATTTGACTATTCTTGTTTTGCTTTTCTTCAGCTATTTGTGTATGTTTGGTAAATTTGATTTATACCACACCTTACCCGCCTTCCTTCTCCACCCTTTTCTATTTTACATTTACAGGTGGTAAAATGCCCCTAATATGGAAAGCGGCTCAGATGACCAGTGACACAGATAACTACCACTTACCTGTCTAAGCTCTCCTGCCTGTCCAGAATTTACTTTTTAATTGATTGACCAGTTAATTCACAACCTCCTATAACTGGAGACTGATATACTTCTGAGTCACCCGTTTGTTGCAGACTGTGTTAAATATGATTTTGGGTGGTGTCATTTTTTGGGGGGATTAATAAAATAAAAAAGTAGAATGTATCACCTGGAAAATGTATTCAAGTGGCGCAAACATCAGTGAAGCCATTGTGTGGTCAAATCACAGAGGGATGATGAGACAATGGATGCGGGACAGGGTGACAGTTACCATGGTAACCGCTGACAGAGCAATGGCACGCCATACATATGCACAGATGCAGAATTCTGGGTAGGCTGGTTCTGGGTATAGGCCGTCCTTATACATTCTATTTAAATCTTAAATTTGAAGCAGGTCAGACTTAGGTAACACGGCAGCCAAAGCTTGGATCCCATGAAAAATATGAGGTGTAAGGATGAATTTGAAGAAAAAAAAGAAAAAAAGAGAGAGAGAACCGTCAATCAGGGCAGCCACGACCCCAAAGCAGGAGGTAAACTTAAAAAGACGTGAGAACAAAGGATGTAACAACCACCGGAGAACATGTTTCAGAACACCGTCAGCAGAATACTCAATTAGAACTCAACAGCGAGAGGAGTTGGAAGCGGCTTTGCTTTATATAAAGAGGAAAAAAAAAAAGGGAGAAATAGTGAAATCAAACTCAATGTGTCACACAATGTCATTTATTGACAGTACTTAATTATTGACAGGCTTTAATTTGCCGCAAATGCAAAGGGTCCCAGGCTTATTTTAGAGCCAGGCTTTTATATCTAAAACCAAACCAAAACTCTATCCTTGAATTTGAAAGGAGACTTCCGTCTGGGTGCCGTGCTCCTCAAAATAAATACATCTAAAATAAGCTTGCATTATTTTTTTGTGTTCGAGGACACGGGACGCATAATGGACCAGAGATTGCTCTCTCTCCATTACGCAATCCACTGTCCTGATCCAAGGCGGAACGTCCCTAAGTTGGGTTTAAAATGTTTGTATCATACCAGCAGAAACTAACAAAACCAAATGGATCTCAAAAAAAAATACAGGAAAACGGACGTGTGTGCGCATCGGGCGCACACATGTCTGAAGGAGAAAAACACACACTCGGATTCAGCCTTGTTTACCGTTTTTTATTTGAGTACCGGTTTTTATTTGAGTAAATATGGTATATAAAACATTCCCTGAATGTTGCAGCTCCAGAAAAAAACAAGTTTGTTGAACGGAGAAAAGAAAGATATTGATATGTATAACATACCTTTATTTAATTACTTAATGGTAAAAAGAAAAACCTTAAATCACAGTAGAATATTAACTGATTGAATGAACTTCAAGCCGTGTAATTGTTCGAATCTGAATATGAATGTTTGAAAAATATGCAGTGTAAAGTTATTTTTTATAAAAATGTTGCCCACATACGTCCACATACAGTGGGGCAAAAAAGTATTTAGTCAGCCACCAATTGTACAAGTTCTCCCACTTAAAAAGATGAGAGAGGCCTGTAATTGTCATCATAGGTACACTTCGACTATGAGAGACAGAATGGGGGGAAAGAATCCAGGAAATCACATTGTAGGATTTTTAATGAATTAATTGGTAAATTCCTCGGTAAAATAAGTATTTGGTCACCTACAAACAAGCAAGATTTCTGGCTTTCACAGACCTGTAACTTTTTCTTTAAGAGGCTCCTCTGTCCTCCACTCGTTACCTGTATTAATGACACCTGTTTGAACTCGTTATCAGTATAAAAGACACCTGTCCACAACCTCAAACAGTCACACTCCAAACTCCACTATGGCCAAGACCAAAGAGCTGTCAAAGGACACCAGAAACAAAATTGTAGACCTGCACCAAGCTGGGAAGACTGAATCTGCAATAGGTCAGCAGCTTGTTGTGAAGAAATCAACTGTGGGAGCAATTATTAGAAAATGGAAGACAAGACAAGACCACTGATAATCTCCCTTGATCTGGGGCTCCAAGCAAGATCTCACCGCGTGGGGTCAAAATGATCACAAGAACGGTGAGCAAACATCCCAGAACCACACGGGGCGACCTAGTGAATGACCTGCAGAGAGCTGGGACCAAAGTAACAAAGGCTACCATCAGTAACACACTACGCCGCCAGGGACTCAAATCCTGCAGTGCCAGACGTGTCCCCCTGCTTAAGCCAGTACATGTCCAGGCCCGTCTGAAGTTTGCTAGAGAGCATTTGGATGATCCAGAAGAGGATTGGGAGAATGTCATATGGTCAGATGAAACCAAAATAGAACTTTTTGGTAAAAACTCAACTGGTCGTGTTTGGAGGAGGAAGAAAACTGAATGGCATCCAAAGAACACCATACCTACTGTGAAGCATGGGTGCTGAAAAATCATGCTTTGGGGCTGTTTTTCTGCAAAGGGACCAGGACGACTGATCCGTGTAAAGGAAAGAATGAATGGGGCCATGTATCGTGAGATTTTGAGTGAAAACCTCCTTCCATCAGCAAGGGCATTGAAGATGAAATGTGGCTGGGTCTTTCAGCATGACCATGATCCCAAACACACCGCCCGGGCAACGAAGGAGTGGCTTCGTAAGAAGCATTTCAAGGTCCTGGAGTGGCCGAGCCAGTCTCCAGATCTCAACCCCATAGAAAATCTTTGGAGGGAGTTGAAAGTCCGTGTTGCCCAGTGACAGCCCCAAAACATCACTGCTCTAGAGGAGATCTGCATGGAGGAATGGGCCAAAATACCAGCAACAGTGTGTGAAAACCTTGTGAAGACTTACAGAAAACGTTTGACCTCTGTCATTGCAAACAAAGGGTATATAACAAAGTATTGAGATGAACTTTTGTTATTGACCAAATACTTATTTTCTACCATCATTTGCAAATAAATTCTTTAAAAATCAGACAATGTGATTTTCTGGATTTTTTTTTTTCCCATTTTGTCTCTCATAGTTGAGGTATACCTATGATGAAAATAACAGGCCTCTCTCATCTTTTAAAGTGGGAGAACTTGCACAATTGGTGGCTGACTAAATACTTTTTTGCCCCACTGTATGTCGCGTACGTCCACATACACAGAGCGCCACTCCATGTGCTCAGGGACAGTTTTATGCCCATTAAATAAATCAAAGGTAAAAAATACAAACAGACGCAGTTTTCTGGAAGGGGCTCCTTCCAGTAAAATTAAATAAACGCACACTGTTCTGACGCGCCGATCATCAGCACCCCATCGCTGGCACGCGCATCTTCGGTGCAGTCAAAGAGGGAGACAGATACTTCCCTCTACGCACCCCGCCCCAAGGGATGGCATGTCAGGCGGCTGCCTATCCTGCCTTTAGGAAGAGCTGGCCGGCCCTGGACAGCCCTATTGGTTTGATTGTCTAACATTTTTTTTTAATCGCAGCCTTTGCCAAATTGCGTTCTATTAAATTGCAATGTCGGTTTGAATTTGATTAATCGTTCAGCCCTACTATCTACTACTTTACAACTATCGACTACTCATAAGAAGAAATAAACTCAGCTATTGAAGACCCTTTGGTGTTGAGAAATGTCCTTCCTTTTCCGTCGACTTCCATTCAGTCTCAGGTTGTTGTGATGGTTGGTCGCTTGGTGACTCCTGTGGCGGTATTCTGAAACCCCCTAAAACCTAGCAAGTGTCCCACGCAGCCCGAGGAAAACCACTTCCTCTCTAACGCATCCATGCCTTGACGCAGAGAGTTGGCCCTTTTCTGCATAAGGCAATGTTTCAGCGTCGGCATGAGACAGAGATGTAAGAGAGAGTTTGTGGCGTTCTATTTTTAAACTGCATAGAAAGGGAAAGGTGTGTGTGTTCGTGTGTGTGGGTGTGTGTGATGGGCCCCTTGAATGGGGCATAGAGAATTGGTGAGGCGGAGGGAGCATGAGATTTAGGGAAAGAGAGTCGGGACAGGGCTTGAACCCGAGAAAGATTTTCGAGATTTGTCTGGGCTTAAATTTATCTGTGTTGAAAGGCGGAAATTTGCAGCAACCTCACTGTGATCTTGCTAGATATATGTGTTGTTTTAGCATTGTGATTAATGTGAGTATTAAATATTACAGTTTAAACTCTTAAAAGCCATGTCTTGCTCCTCTTCACTTCCATCCATTCTCCTGCCGCTTATTCTCTCTGGGTCTGTGTCATGGAAGCTATCTCTAAGGCTTAGCCCCGCACCCCTGAGGAGGAACCTCACTTCAACTGCCTGTGTCCAGGATCTGATGGTTTAGGAAATGACCCAGAGCTCATGATCATAGGTGAGGGTTGAAACAAAGATTCACTGTTAAATTGAGAGCTTTGCCTCTCGGCCCAGCTCTCTCTTCACCACAACGGTCCAGTACAGTGACGCCATCACGAAAAGCGATGTGGATGACTTTTCTAAGATATCTACACACAAACAATGAGTAGATGCGGATATTAGAACCAAGGACATAGAGGCATTAGAACAGCTAGAACGATGTTCAGAAAATGGCATTACTTTGCCAAAACTGAAATTCTGTTTAAGAGCCAAAACATTGAAACCACTGGCAGGTGAAGTGAATAACATTGCTTATCTTGTTCCAATGGAACCTGTCAAGGGGTGGGATATCTGGGAGCAAGGGAACTGTCAGTTCTTGGAGTTGGTGTGTTGAAGGCAGGAAAAATGGCATCGTGTAAGGATCTGAGTGACTTTGACAATGGCCAAATTGTGATTTCTAGACGACTGGATAAGAGCATCTCCAAAATGGCAGGTCTGGTGCGGCTGCTCTCGGTATGCAGTGGTTAGTACCTACTGTATCAAAAGTGGTCCAAGGAAGGACAACCGGCGATCCGGCAACAAGGTCATGGGCGAGGCTCATTGATGCGTGTGGGGTGGGGAGCGAAGTCTTGCCCGTCTGGTCCAATCCCAAAGAAGTAGCACAAATTTCTATAAAAAAGTTCTTGCTGGCTATGATAGAAAGGTCAAATGCCTAGACCTTTTTTTCTTTGCCTTGGACTTTAATTTAGTCCGCAGTAATTATTTTGACTCTTGAGAGTCAAAGATTAATTCATTAATCTTTGCCAGATTGACTCCAGACCTCCGAGTCATTTAAAGGGGATCTGTTATGCTCCTTTTTACACAAGTTAATATAGGTCTCTGAGTTCCCCAAAACATGTTTTTAAAGTTTTGTGCTACTCAAATACCACTCAGATTATGGATACCTCTATACCCTCCTCTTCCAAAATGGGCTGTTTTTTTTTGGGGGGGGGGGTTCTGTGAACCAATGGCATTTTAGCATGACTCTGTTGTATTTACTCCCTAACTTTCACTGATTTCACCTTATCATTCCACCAAAATCTGTTTCTGAACAAATTTGAGGCGATTAAATAAGCAACCCAGTTGTGGAATCCTCAATCATATTGGGTCTACAGGGCCTAATTTAAAAGTTTGTTCTGACTTCGGTTTCCAGGCTTATGATCGACACGGGCACCACGACGCATCGAGACTCTCAGACGCGGGTTTTTTTTGTTTCATGTATACGTGGGTAAAATAAAATTAAAAGAATAAATACATCTACAATAAAAACACTTTATATTGCTTTTGTTTGGAGAAACGCACAGCGGATTGTGCGCCGCAGCCTACAGTCTATGTACCACATACCTTTTTAAATGTCTTAAGAAAGAAACACAGCAGAATATTTTTTTGAAATACTTACATTTCCATCGTCTGCACTTTCTTCGTGGACAGTTGGTATTATTTAATCTTTCTTTTAAAAGATTTGTTTGTTGAGTTACTTAGATTCTAATTCGACTGAAGCCCAACGTGACATAGCAGTTGGCTGCAAATGTGAACGGGTTGTTTGGGGACATGTTTATAGAAACAGACAGCTCACAAAAAATGACTGTGTGTGTTTATAACACTGTGTGTTAGTAGGCCCATCAGAGACCCAAATTTATGTCCACACGCTCTGAAAAGTGAGTTTTGCATAACAGGTCTTTTTAAAAAGATTTGTTCAGTAAGAAGTAATCGTTTGTCTTGTATTCCTAACTATTAGTAGGCAATAATAATAATAAGCGTAGCTATACAAGTTTCTGACACTTTCATTATTTTCTGTTCACGAGTCGAAGATTTGCGATGCTTGATGCACATTCGTTACTCTCTGGTCTTTTCGTTAAAGATTCGAGGCCCCATTCAGCCTGTGTCTGGCTCTAGTTACAGTGGCAGTTTCTCCGACCACACGCCATCCAAGTGGCGTTTTCAAGGACCTCCGGCACAGAGACGCAGAAGACGGGGGGTTGTAAACACCAGTTTGTTGTTTTGAGAGTGGGCCAGTTGGAATTTGCCAGGAGCAGATAGACATGTGTCATGATACAGGCTCAGATCCTGAGTGTGTGTGAGGGTATGGAGGTTTTACCTGCTGCTCGTTAGACCAACCAACGGGCAACCGGTATGCAGCCACTCTGATCCCAATAACCTAGATCCAGGTCAGGTGTGGCTTCTCAAACCAGACCATCCCCACACCACTCAACTTTTTTGTGACTTACTACTCCCGAATAATTTGAAAGATTTGTTCGCTACGAACAAATCGTTTACAAGTCTTGCATCACTATTCCAAAACACCTATTGACTGGTTCGGTAGATTCCCATGACCCCTAAAGATCTGCCTTTTCACCTCTTAATGCTGGGAAAAGCAAGCGGCTGAACTCTACATTGAGATTGCACAGACTCTTGTGGTACAGCTTTGAATGTCACATGAAGATGTCAGTTTTTCTCATCGAACAAATGAAGCAAATGACAAAAGTGTGTGTGTGTGTGTGTGTGTGTGTGTGTGTGTGTGTGTGTGTGTGTGTGTGTGTGTGTGTGTGTGTGTGTGTGTGTGTGTGTGTGTGTGTGTGTGTGTGTGTGTGTGTGTGTGTGTGTGTGTGTGGAGGTGGGTGTTTTCATCAAGGAATATGGGAGGCAGTAATAGGGAAGCATTCCCTGACAAGCCAGCCACAACGCTCAGGAAAAATGTAACAAGCAGAGTGGAGAGAGGAGGATGATGGTGATAATGATGATGATAGCGACAGGGGGGTGCAAGGAAGGAGAAAGGGAAGAGGGGAGGTGACAGTTAATTGGGTTCCACATAGCAAACACGGAGAGAGAGGAGATGGGGATGAGAAAGAAGATAAACAGTGTGTGAGAGAGAGGGATGGAGAGAATGAAAGACAATGCTGATGAAGGGAGGGAGGGATGTGATTGTTCGATATTAATAGATGAATAGAGGGATGGATATTTCCCTGCACCCAAGAGGTGAAAACACAGTGCTTTTCTAATTGGCAGACGGAGGAAATCATTTCCAGCTTTTCAGCAAGTGTGTGTGTGTTTGCACGTGTGTGTATACGCATGTGTGTTTGCGTGTGCTTGTCTAGAAGCAGATGGTGACAGTGCATGAGTCAGACCCTGTGTGATGTCCAAATGACATGACGCAAACCTTACTGCCATCTCCACCACATGCAGGCAGGCTGATACACTCACCAGCTGTGTGTGTGTGTGTGTGTGTGTGTGTGTGTGTGTGTGTGTGTGTGTGTGTGTGTGTGTGTGTGTGTGTGTGTGTGTGTGTGTGTGTGTGTGTGTGTGTGTGTGTGTGTGTGTGTGTGTGTGTGTGTGTGTACTGAGGCACAAAAGGCCAATCTGGATGTCTGACTGAGAGGACCTGCCACACACAGCCGCTCTATCTAGAGTGGCCACCGTGTAGCTCTATTTAAAGGGATCACCCACCCCGAAACAGAATCCCCATCACGAGTTCCCTCTGCCACCTCAAATGACTCGGTCCAAATCCGCCCCCCTGCAAGGGCTCCAGGAAAGTTCCTGTTCGTCTTCAGTGTCACCTAGAGATCTGCTAAATAAAAATTTTTTTATTCAGTAATGAGTGAAGATACTTTGTAAATATAACGAAATTATCCTGAACAAATACACCAATACCAAATGACTGTCTTTGCAGGGCCCCTCTATCTAGGATGGTTAAGAAGCCTGGTGGAGGAGTAGAGTCAAGTTTGGCAACGTGGTGTAGTCTCCATGGCATCCTTTAGTGGTCACTGACTGAAAACTCTCCGTCTCTCTCTGTCTCCTTCGCCCAGAGCCGAGCTTCTCCGTCACCCTGAGACAGGTCCTGGCTCCACAGGCCACCTTGGAGCCTGCGGAACTGGCCTGCTCCGTCACCAACGTCAGCCACCTGCCCCATGGGGGGCGCTTGGGCGTGGCATGGGAGCACACCCCTCTTCCTGGTGAGTCTGACCCACTGTTTGAATCATGGCATGTTGTATCAAGTCAACAAGGCCCAGAATCACGAACCAATGTTTCCAACACCTTGTCCATGGCATCCAAGAAGATACAATAATTCCGTTCAGGTTTTGGCTGTTCAGGGGGGTCAAAAGGAGGATCCGAACAAATTTAAAGACCCTTTTTTATTTTTTATTTTATTTTATTTTTTCTGTATATATTGGCCTTCCATGTACACTATGGGCACATTTTTGACCACTTCTCGCTGTCGCGAGTGGATGCATTTGAAGTTCTGTGGGTAAAGGAGAGTCCTACCCCCTACCATATAGGCGTTCCTAAGGTCATATTCAGACCTGTGGTTTGTTTGCTTTGTTCTGATTCAGGGAATAATATGTGACAATGTTACACTTGGACCTTAGTTTGATTTGTGTTCATACGACAACGCTTAACAGTGGACCAAAACTTATAAACAAACACCACATGCTTGCAAACTGTTTTGTGATTGGTCAAAATTTTGAGTGGCGTGTCTGATCTCGGCGTGTCAGGCTCTGCAGAGCTCCAGGCTGGGTACCGCCAGCCGTGTCTTCTGCGGCCCCGTGGCCACTTGTCCACGTTCGCGTCCCGGGACTCCCTGCTGGAGTGCAGGGGCATAGGGGACTTCGCTTCCCCGAGTTTGCCCTCATATGACGAGGTGAAGTACCTGCCCCGGGAGCAAGGCTCAGGACACGGACACAGAGTGTTCTCATACTATAGGTGTTCCAATAACTAGATACCGTCAAGGGCTTTTGTTTCTGGTTGTATTCGCACTGCACAGGAATGCTGAAGTGACGCTGAGGTGACTTGGTCCAACGGATCTCAGCAAGAGTTCCGTGATGCATTTACACCGTAACTTGGACTGATTTCATTTTATCAGTATCCCTAAATCTATTTCTGAAGAAATTTGATGCAGGAGGCAAGAAACAATCAATCCAGTTGTTGGATCTTCACTGACATTAGTTCTACAAGGCTTCATTTAAAAGTTCATTCCGACCTTGGTAAGGCACGGGCTCACATCAGGACAGCGCACAGGGATTACGGGGCGAACGTTAATTCATTCAATGAGCGCCAGAAAATAAAATAAATGAAACAAATACATCTACAATAAAAATACAACCGCTGAGGGTGCGTGGGCTAGTCTGCACCCAGAGCATTGGGACTCGACCAGGTGGACTGTCCTCAGTGCGCCGGGGGCGAGGGACCCTGGACTTACGTCAGGACCAATCACTGTGCACTTAAACGACTAAAGGTTTATTTTGTGGTGGTTAAGTCTCGTGAAGTGGCGTTCAAAGAACGGTGTTCGAAGAACTATCATCCTCCAAAAAGTTCTTAGAACAATGAAAAGGTTCCTGCGGTGAGAAAACGCCTAATATGAGCGTCCCATCATGCATAGCATAAACAGTACAGCAAGAGACTTGTATCGGTTTGTTAGGTCGGTTGCATTCTCACTGCAAACAAACCGCTCCATGGAGCAATTGCAAGCGTGCTGAAACCACCCTCTCAATGCGGTCTCTCAGTCCGGTTGATTTGGTCCGGAAGTGAGTATGAGATTGCTGTGTTCACATACAGTATGCCCAAACTAACCGATCTAGGGTGGGGGGGACACTCCAGGTTTTGTAACAAATGCTCCAAACGAGCTAGGTGTGAATACACCCTAATATAGTGGCCACGTAGTATATATCCCCACCATTCCAGGGCATTTGTATGTATTTGTTGCATCCAGGACAGAATTTATTTGTGGTATAAGTGGAGTTCAAATTCCCACCCTGCAAAGCCAATCTTTAATAATCATCAAAAACACTTAAAAACAACTCAACCGTTTTCTATACTCATTTATACATTTTTGGCCACCAACCCCATCCAACCGTACCATGTTTTATAAACTAAACAACAAATCAAGTTTATTAAAAAATGTCTTGATAATGGTAACTACCTTTTAAGTAAAATAGGTTCTCCTTTTGTTCTCTCAAATTCGTTCAAAATAGGCCAAGCTAGAAAAACAAAGCTGTAATTCTTCTAACAGTCCCTCGTCCTCCCCTCCAAGTTTGGTCTTTTTTTTCCTCCTAAATGTAACCTTTTGAGTGTTTCTTAAACACCTGCCTGCAATATCTTGTCCCGTAGACCACAGAGCGAGAGTCCCGGGACAAACTTCTAACTTGTTAAGTCTCTTGACTGGTGCCAGCGCATAAATAAACCCTCTCCATTGTTTGTGCTATTTGGACAGTTGAGTTTAACGATCAAACCACCTCAGCGACTGTGCCGAGAAGACATGTGATGTAGGTTTCCAGAGATATCCTGCCTTCGACACCTAGCTATTTAAAGATCAGAAGTTATTTTCCTGTCAGTGAAATGGCATCTGTCTCCTAAATCTTTCATGGGTTTAATATCCACTCCCAGGTCAATTCAGTTCACTCCTATGATTGTTCTGTTCTAACCATCTTATTTATTCGTTTTGTTTCTCCTGCTACTTGTGGGCAATGGTCACTTAATGTGTCAGTAAAATGTTTCTGTCTGTTTCGACATTTACATTCCATACTGTGGTGTGGGAGTGGTGTGGTTTGAGCAGCCATACCTGTCCTGGGTCTAGGTACTAATTGGGCGCAGGATTAGTGTGATTGTTTACCTTTTACACGTTAGACTAATCCTCGAGCAACAGGTAAAACCCCCATCCCCACACACACATCTGCTCAGGCTTTTTCCACCTTGCCCACTGGCTACAATAAAACTGGTTCTCTTCAACCCCATCGCCTGTGTCTCTGTGCCAGCGGGCCCTGAAAACGCCACTTGGGTGGTGTGTGTAGGCGGTACTACCACACATACCTTATAGCCATACATGTCTCTATTTATCTTTGCCAACAATTCCAACTGTTTAAAGTACAAACTTGCCATTTTTCAACCCAGGCCTTGGTTGTTATAAATGTTGCTCCATTTAGAACTGTTCATAGCACAGTCTCACCTTACTATTGAGAAACATACTACTCTGCTGCAGCTTCTTACTGTGCTTGTGCTTCAATGCATTTCAGTGGGGCAAATGTTTAAGCCTTAAATGATTTTGTGAATCTCCATTGTGAAAATTAGAAGCTCACAATATAGTGAGTCACATTATTCCTAAAAACAATGGTCGGACAGCGTGCATTTTATCAGGTTTTTCAGGGTTTTATTGTGTATTTTTGTATTCTGCAAATCAGCTCTTTTGGCTACATTTGTGTTAATGTAAGATCTTAGAAACAGGAAGTTGCACCACTGCATCTTTTCCCTTCAAGCGTGAAGGCTGTAGCCAATGTTACCCTTTGGATGCACTGCAACAATTGCACAAAATAGTTGAAATCCAAATGGAATATTTCTGATACTGATATAAGACACGTGTGACTATAACACCTGTCTTAGAGTATCAGTAATATTCCAAACTATTTTGTGCAATTGTTGTAATGAATCCAAAAGGTAACATTGGCTCCTGCCTTCACGCTTGGAGATTGGTCAAGAAGTTTCTTGTTTTAGAAAAAGAGGAATTGACATGCAGCCACAATTACTGTGGCTGCTGTGTTAAAAACATAAATCACTAACTTTTACAGTGAAGTTGCTCAGAACTAGTCTACTTAGTTAGTTTATGGCCTCGACAATGCAATATGAAAAATACTTCCTCTATCAATAGTCAGTAGCCTGTATTATTTATATAATTATTACTACAGCGTCTTTTTTTATATTCTTATATATTTCATAGATTCATATTTTAGTGAGAAGGGTTAGCGAAAAGCAGACGTAAGTAGAGAGCAGAAGAATTGAAAGGGATCACCTAAGCCAATCGTAGTACACAGATTTATATTGAGGTGAGGGACACGCAGTCTTCTTTAAAAATTCCCATACCCCATTAAATCATCCACCGTTCATCAATCCATCCCTCAGGTACGGGGGATAACCGCCAGACCTCTCACCCCATCGCTTCCCTTGACGACGGCGGCAACCTGCTGCCGGGGCCCGAGTACTCCGACCGGCTGGCCAGCGGCCTGATGTCACTGATCCGAGAGCAGCCCGACACCTTCAAACTCCGTTTCCTACGCACACAGGTAGGAAACTCCACCCAAAACAGGAGGGAAAGGATGTTGAGACTATGTCGAGCGACTATGCTAACGTGTCCTCAATGTCAGATTCAATCGTTCATCAGTTAAATCCAATTTTAGGGACACTTGTTGGGACTCCCTTGCATAGCACAGTTTCTATGATATTTTACATTAAGAATAAAGGCTAACTATGGTTTAGTTTGATGTAGTTTCAGGCAGTGGTTCTCATATGGACATATGCTTATCCCAGGAGGACGTGACAGAAACTACACGTGTGATCAATTGATTAAAAAAATGAATGTTTTGCTGTCATGGTAACTAACATTTTATTATAATAATAGTGATAATGATGATGATAAGGACTGGATTGAAAAATATCGGATAGATGGCTGTGTATCATGGTGTATGAAATGGAAACAGTAATTCTTGATCTTCTCCAGGAGGTGGACATGGGCCAGTACTTGTGCAAGGTGTTCGCCTGGAGTTCAGAGTCCCAGGGCGGCGTGGTGAAGACGGCCGAGCACCGCAGCGCTCCCCTGACCCTGCACTGGATACCCAAACGTACGATTCCCCTACCCGTCTCTTTCCTCCTTCCTATTGGTTGTTGTTGTTGTTGTTAGGGCTATCATGATCATGACATTTTAGTTGAGTAACATTGCGGTGTGTCTCGTGTAATGTAGTGTACTTCATTGTATAGCGTAGAGTACTGCATGACCAAGCGTACTGTACTGCATTGTGTAGTGTAGTTTACCTCATTGTGTAGCATAGTATATTTCATTGTGTAGCCCAGTGTACTTCATTGTGGAGTGTAATACATCCTCCTGCCTATTCAGTGGCATTTTGTAGGTCAATGTCTTCAGAGCATTTGCTCATTTCCACCAACTGAAGTGACCAGCTGAGTGTGAGGTCAGTGAGCCAGCGAGGTCCATTAGGCGGAAGACATGTCAGACTAGAGATATGTCAGTGGTGAGGTCCCCTAATCCAAAGTACTGACTGCTTCACTTTAAGGCCTATGTACAGTGTGCTCCAGAAACATCTCTAAGCCTGCAGTGAAATGTAAGTCAGTCTTGCCACAGTGAGCCTTTAGCAGGAAAGTGGTGCGATGCTAGCGTCAACCAATCAAAGGTGTGAACAGGAGTTAATTTTTACTTGGCCAATCTTGAAGATAGCTTTGAATTTGCTGCCTGATTGAACCTGAACCCGAAGTCTGAAGGATTTAGCTCAGTCCATTTCTGTATCACATCACCAGTTTGGATTATTTACTCCATCAAACCTTTTTGCCCACGAGCTTCTCTGCTTGCACACAAGTTACATTAATGCAATTCTGTGTTTATTCAAGGCCATTTAAAACCACGATTATGGTCAATATAATTCTAAGGTCGAGTCTATGGGTTGAAATTGAGCCATTATAAAATATCTAGCGGTTTGCGTAACATGACGTGACTATTGTCAATTTGGACCGGTGATTGACGGCTGTTGAGTCATAAATTCCTGCGGTTCCAGAGCCAGACTGAAGCGAAACAACAGGACCTCTTGTTAGCTTCTCTTCCTCTTTGACGGAATGTCACACACACACACATACACACAATCTCATTTTTCTGAATTGAGTTAATTGCATTACTCTCTTGAGTGTGTGTCTGTGTGTCTGTGGGGGGAGTGTTGGATGTTAAAAGGCCATTTTTAGGAAAGATAGATATGAAGAGTGTAATGGTTAGAAGAGCTTTGTGTCAGTCATTGCTTGGGGATTTCCCCCCTCCAACACACACGCACACAAATGCACACACAGAAACGAAATGGCCCTTACGCATCCCAGCAGTTGTTTTTGTGAACACTTGACTTCCATATATACGGGTTTGCATTTGCAACGAAAACTGGATTCCATCCCATTAGTTCCTTATAGAGTAGAATTGAAACCCTTGTTTTTTGAAAACGGGAACTCAAAAAATTGCCAGATGGTTTTGGCCGCAAGCCGTGCATTCTATCAGCTTTTGAATTTTTTTTTTGATTACTTTGTACTTCCGAAAATCATCTCTTTTAGCTCATTTTGGCCACATCCTTGCTAACATTAGAGACCAGAAACAGGAAGCTGTGAAACAGTTTTGAATTTGTGACTTTACTGTTATTACTGTTATTATAGGTCCTTCCC